>NW_019268606.1:156601-158113 GCF_002738365.1 Cucurbita moschata | reverse complement strand
AGTTTAACTATTTGTTTGTCATATTTAAACTAGTTTTAAATATAGGAGTTAAGGTTATATTGTAACCCACATAGGTTACTATATTCCACCATTAACTAGCCATTTAAATATGGAGGTTATGGGTATTTCTCATTACTAGCCCATTTAATTTGGGAGTTATGTATGACATAGGTTAAGGTTGTAAAGGCTATATAAAGCCTTCTTTTCTTTGATTAGACATCAGATTTTGGAATTAAGAATAGAATTTCTATTTTAGCTTTGTTAAGAGCTAAACTTTCTTTGCAAATTCTTGTGTTTAGAACTTGCATGTAGAGTCATTCAAGTGGTATTGATCAAACCTCTTGTGGAGTGATTCGAATCACGAGTTTAGAAACGAGTTTTCTTTACTCTTGATCTTGATCATCAAGGTAATCCGTTCCATACTTTCCCTTGGGTTGATTTCCATATCACTAGTAGTTGCACACTCCTCACTATAGATATATTTCTGTCCATCTGATATAACCATGATTAGTAAGTCGATCCTTCACAGGTTGTTCGTAACTAGAGCTGGGTCAATTTACCGTTTTACCTCTGAAGTTACTTCTTGTTCCTTATGTCTCACTGATCCTCTAATGAACAATTGGTTTGTGGTCCAACCAGTAAACCGAATCCCTCTTAGGCCAATGAGAGGGTGGGGCCCCTTGTTCAAGACCTGGAGTCAGTGCTTAAGGGAACTACCTTTCTTCTATCCCTAAAAGTGGGTAGGAGTGAATTCCGTCTTGCACCCCACGTCCCCAGCCATTCACCCAGTCTTACCCCTAAAATGGGAGGCCTGTTGAGTCGGCGAACTAGAGCCACTCTCACCCATGCATTTGGTCTAGTGGTATGAAAGTTCGATTCTCAAAATGCCCCTTCAAGCGATTGTAGTATGAAAGACATTTACCAAGTAAATAAATACATTAAAATAACACAAGTGACACATATGTAAACTATGTTATTAATATTTTATTTCTATTACATCTTTCCTTATTTATGAAATAATGAGCGGAGATATTTTTCATTTGCACAATTACTGATGACGGGAGGTTTAAGATTTTTTAATGTAAGAATCGTGGGGATGTAGCTCAGATAGTAGAGCGCTCGCTTCCGATGTGGAAAGTATGGAGATCGATACCTTGCATCTCCAAATGAATCAATCACTAAACTTATGAAGTAATGAGCGGAGATATTTTTTCATTATCACTAAATATATTATTCCATCTTTCCTTATTTATGAAATAATGAGCGTAGATATTTTTTCATTTTTACAATTATTGATGACGGGAGGTTTAGGGTTTTCTGATGTAGAATCGTGGGGATGTAGTTCAGATAGTAGAGCGCTCACTTCTAATGTGGAAAGTATGGGGTTGATACCTTGCATCTCCAAATGAATCGATCACTAAATATATTATTTCTTTTCAATTTTTTCTTATTTACGACATAATGAGCAGGGATAGTTTTTCATGTCACTATTATTGATGACGAGACGTTTAG
>NW_019268606.1:152199-156287 GCF_002738365.1 Cucurbita moschata | reverse complement strand
GATCACTAAATATATTATTTCTTTTCAATTTTTTCTTATTTACGACATAATGAGCAGGGATAGTTTTTCATGTCACTATTATTGATGACGAGACGTTTAGAATTTTGTGACATAAGAATCGTGGGGATGTAGCTCAAATGGTAGACCGCTTGCTTTGCATGCGAGAGGTACGGGGATAGATACCACGCATCTCCAAAATAAAACTATCTATTATTAAATATATTATTGAAAATTATTTCTTTTCAATTTTTCCTTATTCATGACAGGTTGAGTAGCAATATTTCTTCATTTTCACTATTATTGATGATGGAAAATTTAGGGTTTTGTGATGCAAGAATTGTGGGGATGTAGCTTCGCTTAACATACGATAGGTACAGCTTAGCATACGAGAGGTACGAGGATCGATACCTCGCATCTCCAAAAGAAACTATTTATTATTAATATTTTATTTCTATTCAATATTTCCTTATTTATGACATAATATGCAATGATACATTTTCATTTTCACAATTATTGATGAAGGGACGTTTAGGGTTTTCTGATGTAAGAATCATAGAGATGTAGTTCAAATGGTAGACCGTTCATTTCCCATGTGGAAAGCACGGGGATCAATACGTTGCATCTCCAATTGAATCGATTACTAAATATATTATTTCTTTTCAATTTTTTCTTATTTAGGACATAATGAGCCGGGATAGTTTTTAATTTTCACTATTACTGATGACGAGATGTTTAGGACTTTGTGACATAAGAATTGTGGGGATATAGCTTAGATGGTAGAGCACTGGCTTTGCATGCGAAAGGTATGGGGATCGATACCCTACATCTCTAGATTTTCTTCATTTACACTATTATTGATGATGGAAAATTTAGGGTTTTATGATGCAACAATTGTGGGGATGTAGCTTAGATGATAGAGCTCATTTAGCATGCAAGAGGTAGGGGGGACGCATCTCCAAAAGAAACTATTTGTTATTAATATTTTATTTCTATTCAATCTTTCCTTATTTATGACATAATTAGCGGAGATATTTTTTCATTTTCACTACAATTGATGACAGGACATTTAGGGTTTTCTAATATAAGTATTGTGGGAATGTAGCTTTGATGGTAGATTGCTTGCTTAGCATGCGAGAAGTATGGGGATCGGATTGATACCCTATTTCTCCAAAAGAAACCATTCGTTATTACTATTTTATTTCTATTCAATTTTTCCTTATTTATGACATAATGAATAGCGTTATTTTTTTTATTTTCACTATTATTGATGACGAGATGGTTAGGATTTTGTGACGTAAGAATCTTGATGATATAGCTTAGATGGTAGAGCGTTTGCATCCCATGTGAGAAGTACTGGTATCGATACCATGCATGAACAAAAGAAACAATTACTAAATATATTAGTTCTTTTAAATTTTTCTTTATTTACGACATAATGAGTGATTCGAATCTCAATCAAATGTTCTTGCCTTGAGATATTTGATCAACAAGAATCATTCAAGCTAAACATGATCAATCTTGCTTGTGGAGTGATTCGAATCTCAACAATGTTCTTGCCTTGAGATATTCGATGAACAAGGTAATCCGAATCTTACTCCTCTTGTAGTGATTCCTTATCTTATCAACTCCAACCCCTAAAACGACTAACCAACGCCGGGAAGGAGACCACCAAGCTAAGACACACCCACACAGAGCAAGTACACGTCGTGAGTGACTGTCAGGAAAGTCGAAAAAGGAATCTGAAAATCGAGTTTTTGAGGAAATGAGATCTACCTCCACGAATGTCCAAAACCCATGAAACTCGGTGAGAAGGAGGAAGTGAGGCAAACAGAAAGGAAAATGCTGGAAAGATGTGGGAAAATGCAACAGAGAAGAGAGAGAAAATCCATTGGAAAATCGAGCAGGAATAGAGTGTAGAAGGATCCGTCAGACCTGGGTCAATCCGAACCAAGTACCCGAGGCCCAAACTAACCTCGGTCCAACTCGAGCCCACTCTACAACCCGAGACCCAACTGTAAATCAATCCGACCTAAGGCCTAAGTCCTATAGCGGCTCAAAACTCAATCCAGCCCAGTAGCCCATGATTCAGCTGAACCAACCCGAGACTAGACCCACGTTCTAACTGAACCGGCCTGCAGCCCAAGTATCTGTGGCTCAGCCCAGTAAGACGAGGCTCAAAAGATCAACCCAGCACTGTAGCCATTTGTAGCCAATGACCCGCGAGCAGACCGAAATCGATAGCCCGAATCGGCCTTAACCCGCGTGATATGAACCAAGAGACATCAATCATACAATATGCTTCAATGAAGATGTGGAGAAAAGGTTATCAAAATAATCAAAAGATGTTTCAATTCATGCTACATTGAAGAAGAATAAAGTTTGATTGTTGTAAATTTTGGGTGGGTTATAATTTAGAGTTATTGTGTTTTAAGACTTTTTATTTAATTTCGGTTACATTTACATAATGGCTAATTATGGCCATAAAGTGTGAATGTTACAACTTTTGGAATGCCTTTAATAGTTTCATTTTGAGGCTATATAAAGCCATCTATGTTGTATTTGTAATCAGACTTGGTAAATATATTAAAAGAAGCATTTGTGCTTTTCTTTAGCCAATGGCTAAGTTTATTTGCAACTCTATGTAGTTTAGGTTGCATGTAGAATCATTCAAGCTCGACATGATCAATCTTGCTTGTGGAGTGATTCGAATCTCAATCAAGTGTTCTTGTCTTGAGATATTTGATCAACTAGAATCATTGAAGCTAGAGATGATCGATCTTGCTTCTGGAGTGATTCGAATCTCAAACAAAGTGTTCTTGACTTGAGATATTCGATCAACAAGGTAATCCGAATCTTATTCCCCTTGTAGTTGATTCCTTACCATATCACCGCGCCTCGACCAGATGCCACTTGCACGTGCGGCGTGTTCTCAGCGGCTGAGCGGCTCGGCTTCAGGCTTTTAACCCGATTTCCACCGTTCTGACCCTCCCAGACCTATTTCGACCTTAATTAAGGTAATCAAGGTCGTTTTAGAGCCGTATTTCACGTTTATTGAATTATTATTAATTTAATTGTGAAATACTAACGGAAGGTGGCGAATAGTGTGATAGGAAACAAACTCCGACAACATTGGAACAGTTTCCAAGGTATGAGAGCATACGTTTTGATAAGAACCACGGTGTTCTGAATGGACCTATTGCCAAGAAGATTAAAAAAACAGTTTCCAAGGTATGAGAGCATACGTTTTGATAAGAACCACGGTGTTCTGAATGGACCTATTGCCAAGAAGATTAAAAAAAATGTCTATTAAAAAATGTCAACAACAGAATTCGAACCTACATGCAGAGAATTCAATTAACTTTAAACCTTAAACCTATTGCATTAGCCACTCAAACACATTAACATTTGTTAAAAAAAATTATTTTTAATTTCATAAATTATGTAAAAGTCAAATGGTCAATTTGACTTGTTCTTTTGTGGAGATTAAAGGGGATCGGGAATAAATCCCATCTACAAACGTCTTTTGTCGGGAGACTATAAATACCCACAATATGTTATGTAAAATTCATATTCGTGGATGAATGTAATTCACATCTCGTATTTTTCATTTCTAAGTTTCAAGCAATTCTTGTGGTAGAATTGCACCCGAGTCATTCAATCAAGCCTTGATCAAGTTAGATTGTGGAGTGACTCAATTTAGAACAAAGTTTCCAAATCTTGCTTCTAGATCTTTCGATCGTAAGAGGTAATCTAATTCTAGCCTTATCTCTTGGTTGATCCAAATTTCGTATAAGATGTTAATTACTTTGATTCAAGGGTTCTTGCTTCAACAAAAGCTTGGATCGTTGGGCTGAGAAATAGGGTTGCCTTATAACATTTAGCTGTGTAGGGAGTACTTCGGCCAAGGGCCACCAAATAAGTGGTCTTACTATAGGATAGGCTAGAATTGTTTGCGTTACAGTTTTATTTACGAGTATGATGATGTATGATGTATGATGTATGAGTATAATGCCTTAGTGGTGATGCATGTTATATGTACGTGATTGGTGTTTCGATGCATGACGTACTTTTTTTTTTTTTTTTTTTTA
>NW_019268606.1:86883-152105 GCF_002738365.1 Cucurbita moschata | reverse complement strand
TTTTTTTTTTTTTTTTTTTTTTATGCACTGTATGGCTTATAGATGAGTATGGTGTTGCATGATGTTTACCATATTGAGCATCCTATATGATGATGGTTGTCATACTGCATCATGTCGTTAGATTGACCTAGGACACAACCTTAAGAGCATGAAAACAATATTAACATGAATATCCATGAGTATGTGTTTCCCAGATTAACAAAGAAGATGAGACTAGAGGGTTGTGTCAGAAGATACATTATGATTGATTTAGAGGTTCCTCATGCATATTATATGTTCATAAGCATAGGGCTACTTCTCTTAGAGATGATGAGTGTGGACGCGCACAGTATGATGATGAGTGTGAATGCGCACAGAAGTGGGTATTCATGAGGCGCATGACACTATGGGGTTCCGCTGACCAGCGGACTTTGCTACAGATTAACTTGACCAGAGGGTCTAGAGGTTTATGTGAGCGCCCTAGGGATTCACACTCGCACGTGTGAGTCGTGTGTAGCGAAGTACTACACATCCAATTTGTCCGAGACTGGAGGCCACCCTTATGATGTTAAAGATAGGTCCCTTAATCATGATTGCATGTGATTGCATTAGCATGGCCCCTATAGTTGGGTCACTTACTGAATATTTCTTCGAAATACTCAGATCGTGTGCCATATTTTTTTTTCAAGTAAAGGCAAGGCGCCCATGTACGGTTGACGACAACATCAAAATTCAAATATGTGGCGCGTGCATAAGGTAGTTGTATATGTTGGGTTTTATGTCCTAAAACTCATAGTTTGTAAACAAAAAAAAACATATTCTGTTTTCAATAAAGTTATTATTGTTTATTCAGTAAAGATTGTTATTGAATAAAGTGAACTTTACAATTATTAATCTAAATCCAATAAACTAAGAACACTCTGACTATAGTATGATTACTTGAACTATATGTAGAGATATAAGAGTGGATCAAGTTTAAGTATATAGTCAAAATGATCTATAGTACAGGGATAAGGCTGAGTACCTTATCCTGGGAATACTATGGATGCGGCCCACTTTTGTATATGATATAAACAATGTGATCACTAAATTGTACATGCGGAGACATGTGAGTGGGGGCGTCCTATGCAATGAGCATTGCATAAGATTGAACCATGAAGAAAATCACTCTCACTTTATAATGCCGTTTACTGTTGAGAATGATTTTCTTTTCATTCGATAACCTAGGTAACTCGATTTTAATCCTGAGCTAAACATGAACTCCTGTTTATTCGGAATTATCCTTAGATTTGCATGGGTGGGAGTGGGTGAATGGCTGGGGACGTGGGGTGCAAATGGAATTCACTCCTACCCACTTTTAGGGATAGAAAAGTGTAGTTCCCTTAAGCATTAACTCCAGGTATTGAACAAGGGGCCCCACCCTCTCAATGGCCTGAGAGGAATTCGGTTTACTTGTTGGACTATAAATCAATTGTTCATTAGAGGATCAGTGAGACAAAAGAAACAAGAAGTAACTTCAGGAGTAAAACGGTAAATTGACCCAGCTCTAGTTACGAACAACCTATGAAGGATCAACTTACTAATCATGGTTATATCAAATGGATAGAAATATATCTATAGTGAGGGGAGTGCAACTATTAGGCTATAGTGGAGTGTCCTAGTAGTTAACGAATGTTGGTTAACAAGGTTAATGAGTTTAAAAGGTTAATCTTGGATCGTTGGAGCCCATGATCTATAGGTCCATTAGGTTCCTCTGCTAGCTCACATCGGACTAACCCATAGAACGGTGTGACGAGAAAGTTCGAAGTGTCAAATTCAAATTATGGAATATGCGCTACATATATACGATATATTTAACCGCATTTTTGTTTTATTTACGAATTAAACAAAAGAGAGAATCTGAGATATTTGAATCTTATTTAAATAAAATCAAATGTGTCAGAATCGATTGGAATTGGCATTTGAATTAATATTAAATGATTAATTAAACAATTAATCATTTAATATTACTTTAATTTGAAATTAATTATTCAAATTAATTGTTGAATCAAAATGAAGAAAGTCAAAATGTTGACTTATTTTAATGGAAAAATCCATGTTTGAGTTAGTGGAATTTTGAGATGTGAAAATTTGGTTTAACCAAACTTGCATGCTTGCCAAATAAACCCCACAAATTTTAGTAGAATTTTGAGTGTCAAAATTTGGTGAACTCAAACTTGGCATGCTTGCCAAATAATCCCAAACATTTGAGTGGAATTTTGAGTGTCAAAATTTGGTGATCTCAAATTTGCATGAGCATGCAAACATGACTCTATAAATAGAGTGATCATGGTACATGGAAGGTCTTCCTTTGGGAAAAACCTTGAGAAAAACCTCTCACAAACTCTCTCTTCATATATACTAAATCCCTCCCAAGTTTAGTCACTCACCGGATTCCACAATCCCGTTCTAAGGCCGGAGAATAGTGGAGAAGACACTAGTGGTGGTTCGAAATCGGTTCGTGAAGAAACTTGAGCGACAAAAGGTTAGTATTCAAACTCATTGAGTTTTAATGCTTTTGAACATGCTAGCTAATTTACTATAATTGATGTACTTAGAGTGCCTCAGATCCAAGATGCTTCTGCATGTGTTATATTAACACCATCAATTGGTATCAGAGAAAGCTTTAGGCACTTTATTTACATTAATTTGAGCATGGTGGGTACTATTTCATGAATGAAACGTGTGGTTGCTAAAGTGGATGTTTTGGGTTTTGGCATGCTTTTTTTTGCTTCTATTTGATACAATTTTTGTAACAAGCCTAATGTGTATGGGCTTTAATGAGTGAAGAAAGGTCTGTAATTTTTATGGAGTCATTACAGTCCATTTTATGTTGTAATTGATTGAAAATGGAAGAGATAGCAAGCTGACCCGAAAAAGAAGATGGAAGAGGCGATTCGGGTGTTTTTTTTCGCCGTTGGGGTCCGGTTCAACGTTTTTTAAGGGTTGGTTCTCCCAGCTCGTGATCCTCGGGAGCGGTTCAAGTTATTTCAATTATTAATGTAATAATTTAGTTAATTGCTTGTTTTAAAACGCCAAAACCAATCCACTTTACTGTGTTTAATTAATTATGCATTATGAATGTATGTATTAATTTAATAGAAAATGTATATGCATAAAGTATGTCATATAGATTTAAAATCCCACCATAGGATAAGCATGTTTCATGCATTCCAAGTATGTTATAAGTGTTATAATGTATAGTATGCATGTTTAGGGTTCCATGTGATATGATAAAAAATCAATACAAGGGGAATAAGATTCGGATTCCCTTGTTGATCGAATATCTCAAGGCAAGAACATTGTTTGAGATTCAAATCACTCCACAAGCAAGATCGATCATGTCTAGCTTGAATGATTCTTGTTGATCAAATATCTCAACGCAAGAACACTTGATTGAGATTCGAATCACTCCACAAGCAAGATTGATCATGTCGAGCTTGACTGATTCTACATGCAACCTAAACTACATAGAATTGCAAAGAAACTTAGTCATTGGCTAAAGAAGAGCACATATGATTCTTTTACTATATTTTCCAAATCCTCTTACAAATCCAACATACATGCCTTTATATAGCCTCAAAAATAAAACTGTTGAAGGCATTCCAAGAGTTGTAACATTCATACTTAATGGCCATAATTAGCCATTAGGTAATTGTAATAACCGAAATGAAATAAAAATTCTTAAAATACAATAACTCTAAATTACTCTAAATTGTAACCCACCCTAAATTTATAACAATCAAACTTCATTCTTCTTCAATGTGGCATGAATTGAAACATCTTTTGATAATTTTGACAACTTTTTATTCACATCTTCGTTGAAGTATATTGTATGATTGATGTCTCTTGGTTCATATCACCATGAGTAATAGATATAAATTGTTATATTATTGCATGGAATGTATGATTATGTAATTGTTATGTAAATCATGTTAGATGCATGTTATAGGTTATTTTCAACGTCATAAAACGAAATAGACGTTAAAATCTGTAATAAAGATGAGTGCATGCTCACTTAGGGTTAAAAACCAAGCACGATCAATTTTAATAGTTAAAATAGGTGGATGTCTTATAAAATTGCGGTGACAAGAAAGCACACCTGGCACAATCTTGTCTAAGGCTGGAGGTACTTAAGTTGATGGTTTACGGAACACCTACTACCTGGAGATCGGACCAGTACTTAAGCTTAGTTAGCCCAGTTTTATGAGCATGCTTGAGTGATGCAAGTTTTAGAAAAATCACCGAGACTTAAGTTATATTTAATTAGCCGGAATATACTTAAGTAATGAGTACACCCAACCATCTAAAATACTTAGTGGGAGGAAAAAGGTGTATGAGATACATCATTTTCCTTTTCACGCTCTCTGAAAAATTCACACTGTGAGATTCATGTTCGGCCTCGTGTCGCCCTGGGAGTGTCCTCCATTCAGAAGGTATTTGCATGAGTCAATAACAAGGTGAATAGAGAAAGTATTTATAGTAAGTGGGAGAAGGAAGTATATCAACACGTCCTATGGTCTCCACCACTAGGTTGCACCGTGAGATTCCCATGTTTCGCCTGCATGTTGTCCTAGAGCAACTACCCATTCGGAGAGTCGTAACATGGGAGTCGAAACAACGCAATCTCCTGAAATGGGTAGGATTTCTTAGGTCCGTTACCAACTTTGGCCTTTTCATTCGATAGCATTGTTGGGACCGATCTCTGAGGTCTGAAATTGGTGGGTCACACTTGCGAAGAATTACTAAGAGTTAGTATATTCTTGACCAAAATAGCGATAACTAAAACACTATAGGAACAAGAGTTATTCTGGGATTAGTGTTTAAGTCAAGAATGTCTTGGTTTAGTGAATGAGTGATTGACTGCCCCTCGGCAGCAGTTGCTCTAACTCACTAAAGTATCGTTGCAAATTAATAATTTTTGGGTACATTATTACATTTGCTAAAACTGATTGGATTAAATAGGATTAAGTCAAATTACTAATAGAATTTTCTTTATATCACAGTGATATGGATTCAACTGCTGACCCTTTGCATGTACTCGAAGGACCGATTACAAGAAGCAAGGTTAAGAAGATTCAAGAGGCCTATACATTGCATCTTCAAAAGCTAGCTAGTGTACCGGTTGAAACAAAGACTTTTAAGCCCAAAAATCTTTATAGCATTAGCATATCAAATGAAGAAGATAATGGAGTGGCGTATATTGGAAAGTAATTAAAAGACTTGCCTTTGATAGTTGAATTACCAATTAAGAAAATTTATGAAAAGTAATTAGAAGACTTGCTTTTGGTAGTTGAATTACCAATTAAGGAAATTTATTAATGCCTTATTTGCTTCAATTTGTATTTAATAACATTTATTAGTAATTTGTGGTTGGTGGCTGAACTATATTATGTTAGGGTTATCTTTTAGACCTATTTAAAGGCATGTAATACTCATGTTTGGGGTATTTTGTTGAATACAGAAAAAACCTTTGTGTTTTCTTGATACCCTTTTGGTGTTATTGTTTTTCAAACCTTGCTTTAGGTTTGATGTTTAAACCGATTCATTGAATTAGTTTTGATCAAGCTAATTCTGGAGTGAATTGTCTTGGTATCTAAGAGTGACCATCATAGATTCCAAGTTCGATCTAAGAGTCATTCATCTTCTAACCAGCTCTTGGTTGGAATCAATCCGTTAAGTTAGCTTTCTTTGTGAGCGTTTTGCAAGGATTCTAAAAGGACCTCTAGCTTTGCAAATTCCAGCATTGTAGGCGCTTATCATTTGGTATCAGAGCATTTGGTCGACGTTCTTTGGCCACTCTAGAGGTGAAATATTTTTATTGTTATTTTTTTTTGTATCAATTTTTTTTTCTCTTAGATTATCGAAAAAAAAAGAAAAAAAAAAGAAAGAAAAAAAATCAGTTCTGAGAGAAAAAAAAAATATTCAGTTCTTATCATTTATTTTCAAGCTCTTGATCCTTGAGATACTAGTCTTAGCTTGTTAGAATTGATCGTTGAATTGGTTATAATCAAGCTTAAAGCAAGATTGCACAAAAAAAAAAAAAAAAAACCAGCCTTTACATTCTTGACCTAGTACCAAAAGCCTACCTTTGAGTGTTAAACACGGGTGTCCCTGAGTGAAATTTTTGTGAGAAGTGTGGAGAGGTCCCTTGATAACAAAATGTCACATAATGAAGAAGCAGTACCACTAGTACTATATCTCAATACAACCATTCTTCAAGCAATTCAAGGTATGATGGAAATGATGATGGAAGATAGACAAGAAAGAAGGGCGCAACAACAAAGACAAGAACGAACATTACAAGAAGATAAAGATATAGTAGTACAAGAAAGACAAGTTGATGGTAGATGGAGAGGAAGAAATAACCATGCAACTATTATGCAACCTAGAAGAATGGAAAGAGTACATGAAGATAGAGATGAGGGAGTTAAACTCAAAATCCCGCCCTTTTGTGGAACAACAGATTCTGAGGCATACTTGCAGTGGGAAAGAAAGATAGAGCATGTGTTTGATTGCAACACCTATAGTGAAAATAAGAAGATGAGACTTGCTATTGCCAAATTTACCAATCATGATGGTGATTGGTACCAACATCTCAAATCCGAGAGAAGAAGAAAAGAGGAAGATCCAATAGAGACATGGGAAGAACTTAAAGAAGTCACGAGAAAAAGGTATGTTCCAAAACATTATGAAAGAAATTTGAAAACTAAATTGCAAGGTTTGAGGCAAGGAACAAAAAGTGTGGCGGAATATTATCAAGAGATGGAAACTATGATGGAAAGAGCAAATGTTAGAGAAGAAGAAGAAGATACCATGTCTAGATTCCTTGGAGGTTTAAATCGAGAAATTGCTCATCTTATTGACAGAAATCCACCACCATATCTGGAAGACATGTATCATTATGCTCTCAAAATTGAAGACCAATTGAAGGAAGAAAAAGAGCATTAAAAAAGGTACACATCACGAACTAACACCTTTTCAAATTCTAAAACTTGGAACAAGGATAGTTTTGTGAATAGAAATGAATCAATGTCCTCAAAAGAAAAGTTTGTGGCTGCTAAAAGAGTGGGGGCTAAGAGTTCCAATGGTAAAAAGAATGAAGCTTCAAAGACGGTAAAGGAGAAGTCTAGTTCTATTCAATGTTGGAAGTGCAAAGGGTTTGGACACATGAGCAAAGAGTGTGTTAATAAAAAAGTTATGGTGATAAGGAATGGTATACTTGATTCAGATGATGAATGTGAGGATCATGATTCACAACCTGTGGAAGAAATCGCAGCATATGATGATGAGTATGTTGAAGAAGGTAATTCCATATCTTTGATCACAAGAAGGGTACTCAATGTTCAAATCAAGGAAGAGAAATTTGAAGATCAAAGGGAAAACTTGTTCCACACAAGATGTTTGGTCAAAGGAAACCCATGCAGCTTGGTGATTGATAGCGGAAGTTGCACAAATGTGGTAAGCAGCTTCCTTGTAAAAAGACTTCAACTTTCTGTCCATCCCTATCCAAAACCATACAAACTTCATTGGTTAACAAACAAAGAAGAAATTAAGGTGAACTCCCAAGCTCTTATTTCTTTTACTCTTGGAAGATATAAAGATGAAGTTCTTTGTGATGTCGTACCAATGCATGCGGGGGACATCTTATTCGGCCGACCTTTGTAATATGATAGAAAGGTAACATTTGATGGTTTGATGAACAAGTATACTTTTACTTTGTGTGGGAAGAAATTTACTTTACTTCCATTGTCTCCATATGAAGTACATTGTGACCGATTGAAATTAGAGAAGAAAAGAAAAGAATATGAAGAACAACAGTGGAGAGAAGAAACTAAGGTAAAAGAGAGAGATAAGAGTGAAAAAAAAAAGAGAGAAAAGTGAGGGGCAAAGAATGAGTGAAACCCAAGAGAGAAAAAAAAATGATTTTGAAGAAAAGAGAGAAAATGTGAGTTTGGTTATAAGAATGGGAGAAATGAGGAATATGTTAGCCCAAGAACCAAAATTTGTACTTATGTGCAAAGGAATGTGTTTAGCAATGGAACCAAAAATTGATGATGCTTTGCCAAGTTCTTTTAAGTCTCTTTTGCAGGAATTCAATTACATATTTCCACACGAAGATGCATGTACGGGGTTACCCCCTCTAAGAGGGATTGAACACCAAATTGACTTCGTACCTGGGGCAACTCTTCCAAATATGGCTGCCTATAGGACCAATCCCATCGAGACTAAGGAGATTCAGAGACAAGTGGAAGAATTCATGGATAAAGGATATGTTAAAGAAAGCATGTGATAAGATAAGGAATCAACTACAAGGGGAATAAGATTCGGATTACCTTGTCGATCGAATATCTCAAGGCAAGAACACTTGATTGAGATTCGAATCACTCCACAAGCAAGATCGATCATGTCTAGCTTGAATGATTCTACATGCAACCTAAACTACATAGAGTTGCAAAGAAACTTAGCCATTGGCTAAAGAAAAGCACAAATGCTTCTTTTGATATATCCTCTAAGTCTCATTACAAATACAACATAGATGGCTTTATATAGCCTCAAAATGAAACTATTAAAGACATTCCAAAAGTTGTAACATTCACACTTTATGGCCATAATTAGCCATTATGTAAATGTAACCGAAATTAAATAAAAAGTCTTAAAACACAATAACTCTAAATTATAACCCACCCAAAATTTACAACAATCAAACTTTATTCTTCTTCAATGTAGCATGAATTGAAACATCTTTTGATAATTTTGACAACCTTTTCTTCACATCTTCATTGAAGCATATTGTATGATTGATGTCTCTTGGTTCATATCATTCTCCACTTCTTCAAGAGGATTCGTCCTCGAATCTATTTGTGAAACTTTGCTGCAAAAAATAAGTTATGGAAATACAAAGGACCTCACAACACTCTCTCACGTGTATACACTCAAGGAATTTTAGGCCACTCTGTTTGCACTCATTTACACAAATGAAGCTCTCATTCTCACCTCTCAAAATTTTAAATAGAGCAAAGATTGAATTTTGAACTTTGGGTCGATTAAAAACTAAAAAGATGAAAATAAATAAAAATTAAATTGAGAAGAAACGCAAAGGAAACATATATCCGATCTTGAGCCTGAAGCTCTGATACCAAATGATAAGATAAGGAATCAATACAAGGGGAATAAGATTCGGATTACCTTGTTGATCGAATATCTCAAGCCAAGAATACTTTGTTTGAGATTCGAATCACTCCAGAAGCAAGATCGATCATGTCTAGCTTCAATGATTCTTGTTGATCAAATATCTCAAGACAAGAACACTTGATTGAGATTCGAATCACTCCACAAGCAAGATCGATCATGTCTAGCTTGAATGATTCTACATGCAACCTAAACTACATAGAGTTGCAAAGAAACTTAGCCATTGGCTAAAGAAAAGCACAAATGCTTCTTTTGATATATCCTCTAAGTCTCATTACAAATACAACATAGATGGCTTTATATAGCCTCAAAATGAAACTATTAAAGGCATTCCAAAAGTTGTAACATTCACACTTTATGGCCATAATTAGCCATTATGTAAATGTAACCGAAATTAAATAAAAAGTCTTAAAATACAATAACTCTAAATTATAACCCACCCAAAATTTACAACAATCAAACTTTATTCTTCTTCAATGTAGCATGAATTGAAACATCTTTTGATAATTTTGACAACCTTTTCTTCACATCTTCATTGAAGCATATTGTATGATTGATGTCTCTTGGTTCATATCATGTTCCAACTAGACCTATTACAAAACTCAAGGCCAAGAAAATTCAACAAGCATTCATGCTTCATCTACAAAATTGGATAGGCTAGGTTCAACCATCATTTCATGTGTTACAAGCTGATTCGTTTGAGTCAAGATCATTTGGAGATTCAAAAGTAAATATTTGCACGGTTGAAGTAGTGGATGAAGTTGCAAGCATCATTTCATGAATGGTTAGAAAACTTTATTTACTATTTTAATTTCATAAAGTTTGTAATGCTCAAATTGACTTCGTCTTCTGTGGAAATTTAAAGGGATCGAGATTAAATCACGGCCACTAACTTCTTTTGTTGGGAGACTATAAATACCCACAAATTATTATGTAAGAGCATATTTGTGATCAATGAAATTGATCTCTCAAGTTGAGACGATCCCCCTTATAGAAATCTGAGCATATCTTTGTCATTTCTAAGTTTCATGCAATTCTTGTGGTAGATTGCATCTGAGTCATTCAATCAAGCCTTGGTCAAGTTCGATTGTGAAGTGACTCAATTTAGAAAAAGGTTCCAAATATTGTTTCTCAATCTTGGATCTCATCATCTAATTCTAGCTTTATCTCTTGGTTGATCCAAATTTTGTATAAGAAGGTGTTAATTTCTTTAATACAAGGTTCTTGCTTCTACAAAAGCTTGGCTTGTTGGGTTGAAGATTACGGTTGGTCTATCATCCTTCAACAGGATCTTCTATTCCCATGACTTGCTCTGATGCGATCGTTCTTCTAACGCCGATGACACGTCCAGTTGTCGAGATTGGTAATGTGAGTTTGTAACCCAAACATTGAGGTTCTTGGAATGATTCTATAGCTTATCATTTCCATGTTTGGAGTTGGATCATGGATCTTGGGCGAAGGAATCCTTGATTTACCACCCTTCAAGTTCAAGGAAGTGTCACAAGGCTAATTTTTTTTTCAATTTTTAGTGATTTTATTTGATTTTATTTTAATTTTGTCACACTCACTCAGGTGCTCATCTCAATCATTTCAGCCTTGTTGGCGTTCAACAAGAGAGACCTTGGAAATAACTTGTAACTATTCAACTGGATTACACATTAACAATTTGAATCAAATAAAGTGACATTAACCATTTGAATCACCTCAACCCCACTTGTTGAACTTGACCAAATGTCTATAACATAACACTAACAAAGGTACAAAGTAACACAAACAAAGGTACAAAGTTCATAAAAGTTTTTTTAATCTAAAATACCATTGAACTTGACCATTATAATGCCTCTCAAACGTATGTAATGTTTAAATTCGGATCTCCTTGTCAAACTCACTCGGGTGCTCATCTCAACCATGATGGCGTTCAACAAGAGAGACCTCGAAAATAGCCGAATTATCGCATTAACCATTTGAATCACCTCAACCCCACTTGTTGAAATTGAAACAAATATCTATAACATAACACTAACATAGGTACGATGTTCATAAAAGTCTTTTTAATCTAAACTTGACCATTGAAGTGCCCCTCAAAATAAGGTAAAGTTTAAATATAATTGGTGACAAAAGATGAAACTATAAAATAAAAAGAAATAAGAAAATAATATTCAATTTCAGAGAATCAAACCAAAATCTCGCAGGTGAAAGCCAAAGTCCGCTCTCATCCATGACCAACTCTTCGTTACTTGAAAAAAAAAGATAAACATGGAGTGAGTAAAACTTAGTACGTAGCCTACTAGTAGGTTCTTAATCGTGACCTTAACCTAGGATATTACTTCTTGTTATGTTTTCCTGATCTTATACTGATCTTGAAAACCTTCCCCTAAAATAACCTTCAATTTTCTCCCCATGAACACAATTTTCTCACCATCTATCTTTTTTTAAACACTTTTGAAAGTTCAAGAGTAGTTTTGAAGTTTTTTTTTTTTTTTTTTGAAAATTAAACTGTATTTTTTTTAAAAAAAATTATGAGTATCTTTTTTTGAAAATTCAACTTGTCAAACTCACTCGGGTGCTCATCTCAACCATGATGGCGTTCAACAAGAGAGACCTCGAAAATAGCCGGATTATCGCATTAACCATTTGAATCACCTCAGCCCCACTTGTTGAAATTGAAACAAATATCTATAACATAACACTAACATAGGTACGATGTTCATAAAAGTCTTTTTAATCTAAGATACTATTGAACTTGACCATTACCGTGCCCCTCAAAACGAGGAAATGAGGTAAAGTTTAAATATAATTGGTGATAAAAGATGAAACTATAAAATAAAAACAAATAAGAAAATAATATTCAATTTCAGAGAATCAAACCAGAATCTACTAGGTGAAAGCCAAATATCCAAACCGTTGGATAACAATGAACTTTTGGTGTACTTGTCCTAAAGTCTTTTGTCTAATTGCTGAAGAGTTTTACTATGATGTTTTGGGTAATGTCTAACTCTTCAACACGTCCTTTCATGTGTGTGATAGAGTTCTCAGAGTTACCGCGACGTTTCGAGCTGTTCGATCGTGTTGGCTCTTTCTTCAAAAGGGTCAACATCAAAGGTCAGGTCTTTGGTTGGCAACCCATCCAGAGGAGCGTCGATTGCATCGATTCCATCAACAGTCTTCCCATGAGTTTATGGTGCATGACCAATTTTTTATACAATTCATCTTCGAGCGCCACCATAGTTTTGCATCGTCCATAAAATGCATTGCGACCAACGTAACTCTTAGGTCCTATGAGCAAGTTCCAGTAACCTTCAAGTATTGTTCTATGTCAAAAATAAAGCTTTTTAATTCCTTAGCATCCTGGTTTCCATTTAAGGTTGTGTTCTTGGATTTTAAGTTTGTTAAGCCCACATGAACTTGGCTTGAGGTGTAGTTCTCTACAGCCCAACTTGTCAAACTCACTCGGGTGCTCATCTCAACCATGATGTCGTTCAACAAGAGAGACCTTGAAAACGACTGGATTATCGCATTAACCATTTGAATCACCTGCTCATCTCAACCATGACGTCGTTCAACAAAGAGAGACCTCGAAAACGACTAGATTATCGCATTAACCATTTGAATCACCTTCTCATCTCAACCATGATGTCGTTCAACAAGAGAGACCTCGAAAACTACTCGATTATCGCATTAACCATTTGAAATTGAAAAAAAATATCTATAACATAACTCTAACAAAGGTACGAAGTTCATAAAAGTCTTTTTAATCTAAGATACGAAATAAGAAGATAATATTCCATTGACGAGAATCGAACCCAGGTCTCCTGGGTGAAAGCTAGATATCCTAACTGCTGAACAACAATAGATTTTTGGTGTAGATGTCCTGAAGTCTTTTGTCAGATCGCTGAAGAGTTTTAGCATGATCTTTTGCTTAATGTCTAACTCTTCGACACGTCCTTCCCTGTGTGTGTTAGAGTTCTCAGGGCTACCGCGACGTTTCGAGCTGTTCGATTATGTGGCTCTTTCTTCAAAAGAGTCAATATCAAATGTTAGGTCTTGATTGGCAACCCATCCAGGGGAGCGTTGATTGTATCGATTCCATCAACGATCTTCCCATGAGTTTATGGTGCATGACCCATTTTTTATACCATTCACCTTTGAGCACTACCATAGTTTTGCATCGTCCATGAGATGTATTGCGGCTAATGTAACTCTCAGGTCGTATGAGAAAGTTCCTGTAGCCCTCAACTCTCAGGTTGTATGATAGAGTTCTTAAAGCTACCGCGACATGTCGAGGTGTTGGATCGTGTGGCTTTTTCTTCAAAAGAGTCAACATCAAACATTAGGTCTTTAATTGGCAACCCATCAAGGGATGCGTCGATTGCATTGATTCAATCAACGGTCTTCCCACGAGTTTATGGTGCATGACCCATTTTTTATATCATCCACCTTCGAGCGCCACCGTCCATGAGATGCATTCTGGCCAACGTAACTCTTAGGTCCTATGAGCAAGTTCCTGTAATCTTCAAACATTGTTCTACGTCAAAAATAAAGTTTTTTAATTCCTTAGCATCCCAGTTCCCATTTAAGGGTTTGTGTTTTTGGATTTTCAGTTTGTTAAGCCCAACATGAGCTTGGTTTGGGGTGTGGTTCTCTACGACCCTCCTTGTCAAACTCACTCTGGTGCTCATCTCAGTCATCTCAGCCATGATGGCGTTCAACAAAAGAGACCTTCAAAATGACCGGATTATCACATTAACCATTTGAATGACCTCAACCTCACCTATTGAAATTGAACCAAATATCTATTACATAACACTATTAAAGGTTCAAAGTTCATAAAAGTCTTTTTAATCTCGGATACTATTGAACTTGACCATTATAGTGCCTCTCAAACCAAGTTCATAAAAGTCTTTTGAATTTAAGATACTATTGAACTCATCCATTATAGTGCTTCTCAAACCTAGGTAAAGTTTAAATATAATTGGTGACAAAAGATGAAACTATAAAATAAAAGAAATAAGAAAATAACATTTCATTGTCGAGAATCAAACTCAAGTCTCCTCGATGAAAGCCAGATCTTCTATGTAATGTCTAACTCTTCGACACATTTTTTTATGTGTGTGATAGAGTTCTTAGAGCTACCTCAACGTTTCTTGTTGTTCGATCCTGTGGCTCTTTTGATATGAACCAAGAGACATCAATCATAACATATGCTTCAATGAAGATGTGAAGAAAATATTGTTGAAATCATCAAAAGATATTTCAATTCATGCAACATTGAAGAAGAATAAAGTTTCATATGATAAATTTTGGGTGGATTACAATTTAGAGTTATTGTATTTCATTAATGTATTTTAAGACTATTTAGTTACTTTAGGTTACAATTACATAATGGCTAATTATGGCCATAAAGTGTGAATGTTACAACTTTTGTAATGCCTTTTTCATTTTGAGGCTATATAAAGCCTTGTATGTTATATTTGTAAGGAAGACTTAGAAGATATATCAAAAGAAGCATTTGTGCTTTTCTTTAGCCAATGGCTAAGTTTCTTTGCAACTCTATGTAGTTTAGGTTGCATGTAGAATCATTCAAGCTCGACATGATCAATCTTGCTTGTGGAGTGATTCGAATCTCAAACAAGTGTTTGAGATATTTGATCAACAAGAATCATTCAAGCTAGACATGATCGATCTTGCTTGTAGAGTGATTCGAATCTCAACCAAAGTGTTCTTGCCTTGAGATATTCGATCAACAAGGTAATCCGAATCTTATTCCCCTTGTAGTTGATTCCTTATCTTATCATCTTTCTTCAAAAGAGTCAACATCAAACATTAGGTCTTTGATTGGAAACCCATCCAGGGGAGCGCCGATTGCTTCAATTCCATCAATGGTCTTCCCATGATTTTTTGGTGCATGACCAGTTTTTTATACAATTCACCTTGATATGAACCAAGAGACATCAATCATACAATATGCTTCAATGAAGATGTGAAGAAAAGGTTGTCAAAATTATCAAAAGATGTTTCAATTCATGCTACATTGAAGAAGAATAAAGTTTGATTGTTGTAAATTTTGGGTGGGTTATAATTTAGAGTTATTGTGTTTTAAGACTTTTTATTTAATTTCGGTTACATTTACATAATGGCTAATTATGGCCATAAAGTGTGAATGTTACAACTTTTGGAATGCCTTTTTCATTTTGAGGCTATATAAAGCCATCTATGTTGTATTTGTAATAAGACTTAGAAGATATATCAAAAGAAGCATTTGTGCTTTTCTTTAGCCAATGGCTAAGTTTCTTTGCAATTCTATGTAGTTTAGATTGCATGTAGAATCATTCAAGCTCGACATGATCAATCTTGCTTGTGGAGTGATTCGAATCTCAAACAAGTGTTTGAGATATTTGATCAACAAGAATCATTCAAGCTAGACATGATCGATCTTGCTTGTAGAGTGATTCGAATCTCAACCAAAGTGTTCTTGCCTTGAGATATTCGATCAACAAGGTAATCCGAATCTTATTCCCCTTGTAGTTGATTCCTTATCTTATCATCTTTCTTCAAAAGAGTCAACATCAAACATTAGGTCTTTGATTGGAAACCCATCCAGGGGAGCGCCGATTGCTTCAATTCCATCAATGGTCTTCCCATGATTTTTTGGTGCATGACCAGTTTTTTATACAATTCACCTTGATATGAACCAAGAGACATCAATCATACAATATGCTTCAATGAAGATGTGAAGAAAAGATTGTCAAAATTATCAAAAGATGTTTCAATTCATGCTACATTGAAGAAGAATAAAGTTTGATTGTTGTAAATTTTGGGTGGGTTATAATTTAGAGTTATTGTATTTTAAGACATTTTATTTAATTTCGGTTACATTTACATAATGGCTAATTATGGCCATAAAGTGTGAATGTTACAACTTTTGTAATGCCTTTAATAGTTTCATTTTGAGGCTATATAAAGCCTTGTATGTTATATTTGTAAGGAAGACTTAGGAGATATAGTAAAAGGAGCATTTGTGCTTTTCTTTAGCCAATGGCTAAGTTTCTTTGCAACTCTATGTAGTTTAGGTTGCATGTAGAATCATTCAAGCTTGACATGATCAATCTTGCTTGTGGAGTGATTCGAATCTCAATCAAGTGTTCTTGTCTTGAGATATTTGATCAACAAGAATCATTGAAGCTAGACATGATCGATCTTGCTTCTGGAGTGATTCGAATCTCAAACAAAGTGTTCTTTGCTTGAGATATTCGATCAACAAGGTAATCCGAATCTTATTCCCCTTGTATTGATTCTTTATCTTATCATTAATGATAAGATACATTCTCCACTTCTTCAAGAGGATTCGTCCTCGAATCTATTTGTGAAACTTTGCTGCAAAAAATAAGTTATGGAAATACGAGGGACCTCACAACACTCTCTCACGTGTATACACTCAAGAAAATTTTAGGCCACTCTTTTTACACACGTTTACACAAATGAAGCTCTCATTCTCACCTCTCAAAATTGTAAATAGAGCAAAGATTGAATTTTGAACTCTGGGTCGATTAAAAACTAAAAAGATGAAAATAAATAAAAATCAAATTGAGAAGAAACGCAAAGGAAACATATATCCGATCTTGAGCCTGAAGCTCTGATACCAAATGATAAGATAAATTGAAAGCCTCTTTCTTTCAATAAGTTTTGTGGGTAATATGCAATGTATATTACACAGAAATTCGCATAATTCGCCCTTGCAAAAATATAGGATGGGGCAGAACAAAAACAAGTTATGGGAAGACTTAAGATTGTTCCAGCAAGACTAAATAAGCTATTTCTCCCTACTCACCTGAGCAATTCACCCATCAATTGGGTGATGCTTTCATCCGCTGGCAATACCACTTGCTGCGGAACGGCCCACAGTGGGTTGTGGCTTACTTGCTGTGATCCATTCTAAGATGGGAAAACAGTATCAGAGGTAAAGAGTCTCATGTAAGGGAGAACTTATTAACATGGAAGGTCAAAAAGGTCAAAAGCTCAAGATGCGAGACTTAATAAGCGTTATATTTCACTCGCCCTGCTACAAGATGTCACCCTTAAAGGGATTTAGCAGTAACCGAAGGAAATGCCACTACGCCTTCGGCATTGGCACTCAGTGGATGGAGCCCTACTGGTTGATCTTTTCTGATTTTATGTTAACAACTACGAAAACCATCCATCAGAAAAGTATCCACTACCAACCAGTGATGGGAGTAAGGTAGTAGCCTATTGAATGTCTAACGTCAAACCTCGGTATCTCTACGCCGCTCTGCTGGATGAGGATACAGCAGTAACCGAAGGAATTGCCACTACGCCTTCGGCTTGTGCGCACAGTGGAGGGTGCCTAACCGGAAAGGAGGTTGTCCCGTATTAAAGGACATGGTTAAGGAGTAGGTATAGATGGGTTTGAGTTGGGCGTTATTGTTATTGAGAATAGTGGGATATCTTTGAGTGTGGGTGTTTATAACGGGATTATGTGTGTATGTTTATGTCTTTTGGCATTGATAGAGTAAAACGTAATATCCGTTCGGTGAGTGTCGTTGTAGTGGTGGTGATTTGTGTGCGGTAATTTAGTGGTTTGTGTAAGTGTGTACCTATTAGTGATTTGAGTAGTGTGATTTGTGTTTCAGTTGGTGTTTAGAAAAGTGTATATTTGATGTAATGAGTATGTTAGTGTTTTTGTGTGTAATGTGTGGTCTGAAATAAGCTTGTATCCCTATTAGGTATCAATTTGTGTGGAGTACTTTTTTGATACGATACGGAATCACTACAAGGGGAGTAAGATTCGGATTACCTTGTTGATCGAATATCTCAAGGCAAGAACACTTGATTGAGATTCAAATCACTCCACAAGCAAGATCGATCATGTCTAGCTTGAATGATTCTTGTTGATCAAATATCTCAAACATTTGTTTGAGATTCGAATCACTCCACAAGCAAGATTGATCATGTCGAGCTTGAATGATTCTACATGCAACCTAAACTACATAGAGTTGCAAAGAAACTTAGCCATTGGCTAAAGAAAAGCACAAATGCTTCTTTTGATATATCTTCTAAGTCTTCCTTACAAATATAACATACAAGGCTTTATATAGCCTCAAAATGAAACTATTAAAGGCATTACAAAAGTTGTAACATTCACACTTTATGGCCATAATTAGCCATTATGTAAATGTAACCGAAATTAAATAAAATGTCTTAAAATACAATAACTCTAAATTATAACCCACCCAAAATTTACAACAATCAAACTTTATTCTTCTTCAATGTAGCATGAATTGAAACATCTTTTGATAATTTTGACAATCTTTTCTTCACATCTTCATTGAAGCATATTGTATGATTGATGTCTCTTGGTTCATATCATTCTCCACTTCTTCAAGAGGATTCGTCCTCGAATCTATTTGTGAAACTTTGCTGCAAAAAATAAGTTATGGAAATACGAAGGACCTCACAACACTCTCTCACGTGTATACACTCAAGGAATTTTAGGCCACTCTGTTTGCACTCATTTACACAAATGAAGCTCTCATTCTCACCTCTCAAAATTGTAAATAGAGCAAAGATTGAATTTTGAACTTTGGGTCGATTAAAAACTAAAAAGATGAAAATAAATAAAAATCAAATTGAGAAGAAACGCAAAGGAAACATATATCCGATCTTGAGCCTGAAGCTCTGATACCAAATGATAAGATATGGAATCAACTACAAGGGGAGTAAGATTCGGATTACCTTGTTGATCGAATATCTCAAGGCAAGAACACTTGATTGAGATTCAAATCACTCCACAAGCAAGATCGATCATGTCTAGCTTGAATGATTCTTGTTGATCAAATATCTCAAACATTTGTTTGAGATTCGAATCACTCCACAAGCAAGATTGATCATGTCGAGCTTGAATGATTCTACATGCAACCTAAACTACATAGAGTTGCAAAGAAACTTAGCCATTGGCTAAAGAAAAGCACAAATGCTTCTTTTGATATATCTTGATAAGATAAGGAATCAACTACAAGGAGAGTAAGATTCGGATTACCTTGTTGATCGAATATCTCAAGTCAAGAACACTTTGTTTGAGATTCGAATCACTCCAGAAGCAAGATCGATCATGTCTAGCTTCAATGATTCTAGTTGATCAAATATCTCAAGACAAGAACACTTGATTGAGATTCGAATCACTCCACAAGCAAGATTGATCATGTCGAGCTTGAATGATTCTACATGCAACCTAAACTACATAGAGTTGCAAAGAAACTTAGCCATTGGCTAAAGAAAAGCACAAATGCTTCTTTTACTATATTTTCCCCGTCTTCATACAAATACAACATAGATGGCTTTATATAGCCTCAAAATGAAACTATTAAAGGCATTCCAAAAGTTGTAACATTCACACTTTATGGCCATAATTAGCCATTATGTAATTGTAACCTAAAGTAATTAAATAGTCTTAAAATACATTAATGAAATACAATAACTCTAAATTGTAATCCACCCAAAATTTATCATATGAAACTTTATTCTTCTTCAATGTTGCATGAATTGAAATATCTTTTGATGATTTCAACAATATTTTCTTCACATCTTCATTGAAGCATATGTTATGATTGATGTCTCTTGGTTCATATCATATCTTCTAAGTCTTCCTTACAAATATAACATACAAGGCTTTATATAGCCTCAAAATGAAACTATTAAAGGCATTACAAAAGTTGTAACATTCACACTTTATGGCCATAATTAGCCATTATGTAAATGTAACCGAAATTAAATAAAATGTCTTAAAATACAATAACTCTAAATTATAACCCACCCAAAATTTACAACAATCAAACTTTATTCTTCTTCAATGTAGCATGAATTGAAACATCTTTTGATAATTTTGACAATCTTTTCTTCACATCTTCATTGAAGCATATTGTATGATTGATGTCTCTTGGTTCATATCACTTGAAGTATAATATCCAAACCTATTAACTTATTTGATATGTCAAATATTAAAATAATTGATTTGTATCATAAACATTAAATAAAAATATATATTTGAAATTTGAATGAGATTCATATTAATTAAACATATATTATGATATTTTACGACATTTTAATATTATTTAAATAAGATATTATATCTTAATGTATTAGGTATTCAAATATATAATTTGACAAAAATGATCACAAGTTCACTGTAAATAGAACTCTAGAGTTAAGTCAAAAAGCCCCTAAATACTGTGACATTTAAGGTCATAAGCTCCACGAGAAGAGGGAGGATTCTCTTTTTGCAGAGGAAGCTGATAAGGTCTTCAAAGAGCATGTGGTCATGTCTGACATTATAGGTTAACAACACGGTGAAAAGAAACCAAAAATTCTGATACGGGTAATTAACTACAAACCTTTGAATAAGGTTTTAGAATAAATAAGATATTCAATCCAAAACAAAAATGATTTGATAAAAAGAATTTAGAGTCAAATATTTTTATAAAATTCGACATGAAATTGGGATTTCGAAAAATTCTAATTTCGTAAAAGGACAAATATAAAATAGCATTTAATGTCCAATTTAGAAAATATGAGAGGAACGTCATTCCATTTAGGCTAAAAAATGCTCCATCCAAATTTCAGAAGATTATGAATGATATTTTCAATCCTTTCAAAAAATTTCGATAGTTTATATTGATGATGTGTTGATATTTTCTAAAACCATTAAGATCAACACTTTAAACATCTACGTACATTCATTAATGTAATCAAAAGAAATCAGCTAGTTGTGTCCATACCCAAAATCAAATATGATATGAACCAAGAGACATCAATCATACAATATGCTTCAATGAAGATGTGAAGAAAAGGTTGTCAAAATTATCAAAAGATGTTTCAATTCATGCTACATTGAAGAAGAATAAAGTTTGATTGTTGTAAATTTTGGGTGGGTTATAATTTAGAGTAATTTAGAGTTATTGTGTTTTAAGACTTTTTATTTAATTTCGGTTACATTTACATAATGGCTAATTATGGCCATAAAGTGTGAATGTTACAACTTTTGGAATGCCTTTAATAGTTTCATTTTGAGGCTATATAAAGCCATCTATGTTGTATTTGTAATAAGACTTAGAAGATATATCAAAAGAAGCATTTGTGCTTTTTCTTAGCCAATGGCTGAGTTTCTTTGCAACTCTATGTAGTTTAGGTTGCATGTAGAATCATTCAAGCTCGACATGATCAATCTTGCTTGTGGAGTGATTCGAATCTCAAACAAGTGTTCTTGTCTTGAGATATTTGATCAACAAGAATCATTGAAGCTAGACATGATCGATCTTGCTTCTGGAGTGATTCGAATCTCAAACAAAATGTTCTTGTCTTGAGATATTCGATCAACAAGGTAATCCGAATCTTATTCCCCTTGTATTGATTCCTTATCTTATCATTTGGTATCAGAGCTTCAGGCTCAAGATCGGATATATGATTCCTTTGCGTTTCTTCTCAATTTAATTTTTATTTATTTTCATCTTTTTAGTTTTTAATCGACCCAAAGTTCAAAATTCAATCTTTGCTCTATTTAAAATTTTGAGAGGTGAGAATGAGAGCTTCATTTGTGTAAATGAGTGCAAACAGAGTGGCCTAAAATTCCTTAAGTGTATACACGTGAGAGAGTGTTGTGAGGTCCTTTGTATTTCCATAACTTATTTTTTGCAGCAAAGTTTCACAAATAGATTCGAGGACGAATCCTCTTGAAGAAGTGGAGAATGATATGAACCAAGAGACATCAATCATACAATATGCTTCAATGAAGATGTGAAGAAAAGGTTGTCAAAATTATCAAAAGATGTTTCAATTCATGCTACATTGAAGAAGAATAAAGTTTGATTGTTGTAAATTTTGGGTGGGTTATAATTTAGAGTTATTGTGTTTTAAGACTTTTTATTTAATTTCGGTTACATTTACATAATGGCTAATTATGGCCATAAAGTGTGAATGTTACAACTTTTGGAATGTCTTTAATAGTTTCATTTTGAGGCTATATAAAGCCATCTATGTTGTATTTGTAATAAGACTTAGAAGATATATCAAAAGAAGCATTTGTGCTTTTCTTTAGCCAATGGCTAAGTTTCTTTGCAACTCTATGTAGTTTAGGTTGCATGTAGAATCATTCAAGCTCGACATGATCAATCTTGCTTGTGGAGTGATTCGAATCTCAAACAAGTGTTCTTGTCTTGAGATATTTGATCAACAAGAATCATTGAAGCTAGACATGATCGATCTTGCTTCTGGAGTGATTCGAATCTCAAACAAAATGTTCTTGTCTTGAGATATTCGATCAACAAGGTAATCCGAATCTTATTCCCCTTGTATTGATTCCTTATCTTATCATTTGGTATCAGAGCTTCAGGCTCAAGATCGGATATATGTTTCCTTTGCTTTCTTCTCAATTTAATTTTTATTTATTTTCATCTTTTTAGTTTTTAATCGACCCAAAGTTCAAAATTCAATCTTTGCTCTATTTAAAATTTTGAGAGGTGAGAATGAGAGCTTCATTTGTGTAAATGAGTGCAAACAGAGTGGCCTAAAATTCCTTGAGTGTATACACGTGAGAGAGTGTTGTGAGGTCCTTTGTATTTCCATAACTTATTTTTTGCAGCAAAGTTTCACAAATAGATTCGAGGACGAATCCTCTTGAAGAAGTGGAGAATGATATGAACCAAGAGACATCAATCATACAATATGCTTCAATGAAGATGTGAAGAAAAGGTTGTCAAAATTATCAAAAGATGTTTCAATTCATGCTACATTGAAGAAGAATAAAGTTTGATTGTTGTAAATTTTGGGTGGGTTATAATTTAGAGTTATTGTGTTTTAAGACTTTTTATTTAATTTCGGTTACATTTACATAATGGCTAATTATGGCCATAAAGTGTGAATGTTACAACTTTTGGAATGCCTTTAATAGTTTCATTTTGAGGCTATATAAAGCCATCTATGTTGTATTTGTAATAAGACTTAGAAGATATATCAAAAGAAGCATTTGTGCTTTTCTTTAGCCAATGGCTAAGTTTCTTTGCAACTCTATGTAGTTTAGGTTGCATGTAGAATCATTCAAGCTCGACATGATCAATCTTGCTTGTGGAGTGATTCGAATCTCAAACAAGTGTTCTTGTCTTGAGATATTTGATCAACAAGAATCATTGAAGCTAGACATGATCGATCTTGCTTCTGGAGTGATTCGAATCTCAAACAAAATGTTCTTGTCTTGAGATATTCGATCAACAAGGTAATCCGAATCTTATTCCCCTTGTATTGATTCCTTATAATAAACAAGTGATATGAACCAAGAGACATCAATCATACAATATGCTTCAATGAAGATGTGAAGAAAAGGTTGTCAAAATTATCAAAAGATGTTTCAATTCATGCTACATTGAAGAAGAATAAAGTTTGATTGTTGTAAATTTTGGGTGGGTTATAATTTAGAGTTATTGTGTTTTAAGACTTTTTATTTAATTTCGGTTACATTTACATAATGGCTAATTATGGCCATAAAGTGTGAATGTTACAACTTTTGGAATGCCTTTAATAGTTTCATTTTGAGGCTATATAAAGCCATCTATGTTGTATTTGTAATAAGACTTAGAAGATATATCAAAAGAAGCATTTGTGCTTTTTCTTAGCCAATGGCTGAGTTTCTTTGCAACTCTATGTAGTTTAGGTTGCATGTAGAATCATTCAAGCTCGACATGATCAATCTTGCTTGTGGAGTGATTCGAATCTCAAACAAGTGTTCTTGTCTTGAGATATTTGATCAACAAGAATCATTGAAGCTAGACATGATCGATCTTGCTTCTGGAGTGATTCGAATCTCAAACAAAATGTTCTTGTCTTGAGATATTCGATCAACAAGGTAATCCGAATCTTATTCCCCTTGTATTGATTCCTTATCTTATCAAAATAATATCAAACTCAGATCCGTTTTCTTGGATTTTAAATTTATTTGAGCCTTATTAAAACCCATCCAATGGTCTTTGTCTCAAACTTTGGTGATGACGTATCCTAGAAAAGCCAACTTCAAAAAAAATTTAGGTTCTCTCAATTACGTGTCTTCTATCCTTCAAGATATCAGGCACATTTACAAATGTCTTGATGAATGTCTTCAAAATAATACAAAGTCTTGATTTGTAAGGGATATCTCTACAACCCAAAAAAATCAAATCATTAGTCAAATAAACTCTCTTAAGTCTGACCCAAGGGCAGATCTCATAATGAAACGTGACGCATCAAATATCGGATATGGAGGTATCTAAAATTGTCAAAGAGGACAGAGAATCAATTATCATATTTCATTGAAAAGCCTCCAATAATACCATACAAATTACAAAATAGTAAAAATAAAAAAATATTATTTCCATTGTACTCTAGTACAAAAATTTTAAAGAAAATTTAATTAACAAAACTATTAAAATCGATTGGAGAGTCAAATTTAGTTTTAGAAAAAGAAGGAATAATCTTGTTTCAAACAAAAAAATAATTTTTCTAGATAGAAGTAAATTTTGTTGTGGTTTGATTTTAAAATTCTACCTACAAAAGAAGTTGAAAACACCTTGGGAGATTACCTATGGGAGAGTTTCTAACAAAGTCTCTCTTCTCTCCTCTGTTTTCTCAAACCGATACTAACCCAACCAATCATTTGCATGGACTCAAAAGTTCAATTACCTATAAAAGAAGTTGAAAACACCTTGTGAAAGTCTATAAGGATACTACGACCTCTAGCTTTGCAAAATCCAGCGTTGTTGATGCTTATCAAAATCGCTGCCAAAATAAAGTTTAACAAGTGGTTCTATGGTGTAGTGGTTAGCACTTTCGACTTTGAATCTAACGACCTGTGTTTAATTCTCAATAGGTAATCCACCAATTTATACAAAATTGGTCCATAGCCGATTCGGTAGGGTCACTTTTTGACCGATAATCTGTAGAAGGGGTCACTAAGGTTGAGATCATAAAAAATGGGTCCATAGCTCAATGTTAGAGCATTTGATTGCAGATCAAGACGTCACCAATTCGAACCTAGTTGGGCCCTTCTATCATGGATAGAAATTGGTTACACTTTTTGGACCGACACTATGTCTAAGGGGTCACTAAGGTTAAAATCTTACAAAATGGATCCATGGCTCAGTGGTAGAGAATTTGACCGGTCACCCGTTTGAACTTGGTTGGGCCCTTTTATTTTGGACGGACACTTTTTACACTTTTGGATTGATACTCTGTAGAAGGGGTCACTAAGGTTGAAATCATGCAAAATGGGTCCATAGTTGAGTGGTAGAGCATTTGACTGTAGATCAAGAGGTCACAAGTTCGAATTTTTATTTCGGACAGACACTTTGTAATTATCGATTCCAAACTTTATTCCAAAGTCCTCCACCACATCGAACGATGTACTTAGAACCTAAGGGCCACAAACAACACCAACTATTTTTGATGTTTTAAGGTGAAGGAACGGCTGGGTGTAAAGAAAGCATCAGAATAACTTAGAACCTAAGGGCCACAAACAACACCAACTATTTTTTATGTTTTAAGGTGAAGGAACGGCTGGGTGTAAAGAAAGCATCAGAATAACTTAGTGTCAATTAAGCTTTTTTTGTAAGTATACAAATATATAAACTTATTTATATGAATTTATTTCTAATAAAATTGATAATTTTTTTGAAATAATTCTTTTTAATTAATGTATCATTGTCACATCGTACATTATAAATTTATAATCCATCGTATCATACACTTGACTTTGAATATATTTTGAGAGTGAAACATACATTAAGCTTTTATTGTAAGTATACAAATATATAAACTTATTTATATGAATTTATTTCTAATATAAAATTGATAAATTTTTTGAAATAATTCTTTTTAATTAATGTATCATTGTCACATCGGTGTCCTAGTTTTTTTAAGAATGACATGTTACCATTTCTATTTGGTATCATATTTATGTCTCGTATCTATATCTCATTTTTATTTTTGTGACTCTGAGATATTTTGCTTTTATAAATAGATATCTTCACGAAAATAAGTTTAATTTATGTTGCGATGGAGAATAAAAATTGACACTTAAGGACGTTGATACTTGAAACTTTGATTCCTCTTAGTGTGAAGCTTGCATCTTGTAATTACTTGGGTAGAGAATGTGTTTCACTTAAAATTCACTCAAGAAAAAATAATCAAATAACGAACCATATTTGAGAGAGGATAACTTTTTTTTTTAATCTTTTAGAAATAAGAAAGAATAAAAATTAAAACATGGCAGCAATTACATTTCTTGAATCTTTGTTTTGTTCTCCTAAATTTATATATAAAATATATATATATATATATCTTATATATTTTTAGATATAATTTAAGATTACCTATTTAATAAAACTCCATCCAAACTTCTACTCATAAATTTAATTATTATTTGTATACAATTGTTAATAGGTAAGAAAATACACGTACAAAATATTTATACTATTTGTATTACACTAGTCTCAGTTGTTTGACTAAAACAATGCAACCATTGTCCAAACTAAAGAATTTGATTCGAAGCTATCTTCTAATAGAGGGAGGCTCAATTAGACTTTGTTGTAAGATTCGACCCTATCAATTTGAATAGCGTTCTCCAACTATAAATATTGAACTCCAAAGTATTTACGAGCAAAGTAAGTTTGTTGAAACTATCTATAAAAGTGTTCCAAAGTGAGTTGTGGAGAAGATTTGCCTTAAAATCTAGTTCCAATTAAGGACGTCAATGATGAAGAAGTGAAAGCTGTTGGAAGTTTTGCCGTGGAAAATTTCAGAGGTGGTTAATGGTCTTTTCAGTCCTATATAGGCTTTGACCCCAAATTTTATATTATTTTTTATATTATTGTGATAGAAGCTATAAATGACAATTTGGAAGTTTTGCTGTGGAAAATTTCAGAGGTGGTTAATGTCTTTTCAGTCTCATATAGGTTTGACCCCAAATTTTATATTATTGTGATAGAAGCTATAAATGACAATAATATTCATTGGTCAGATATTGCAATTGTGAAGAAGTTCCATCATATGCATTGGACGCTACTGCCCCACCATCCTATAAGCTCTTATTTTTTAAGAATTCATCAAATTCCCTCCCCACAAGTAGGATCATAACTACTAGATTGCTTTCTTTACTTACCATAAGTCCTCTCTCTATATGTGCTTGTGGGACATTACTCTCTTTTATCTATAAAAATGGCATAGCATATAATAATCATTATATAAGTATCTTTTCTTTTTCTCTCGTACCCACCTTATACATAACATGTTAAATTAACTCATACTTAAAAATGTAATTTCTCACTTTTGGAGATGCGGGGTATCGATCCCCGTACCTCTCGCATGCTAAGCAAGTGTTCTACCATCTGAACTACATCCCCACAATTTTTATATCACAAAACCCTAAATTTCCCGTAATCAATAATAGTGAAAATGAAGAAATATTGCTACCCAACATGATAAGATAAGGAATCACTACAAGGGGAGCAAGATTCGGATTACCTTGTTGATCGAATATCTCAAGCAAAGAACACTTTGTTTGAGATTCGAATCACTCCAGAAGCAAGATCGATCATGTCTAGCTTCAATGATTCTTGTTGATCAAATATCTCAAGACAAGAACACTTGATTGAGATTCGAATCACTCCACAAGCAAGATTGATCATGTCGAGCTTGAATGATTCTACATGCAATCTAAACTACATAGAATTGCAAAGAAACTTAGCCATCGGCTAAAGAAAAGCACAAATGCTTCTTTTGATATATCTTCTAAGTCTGATTACAAATACAACATAGATGGCTTTATATAGCCTCAAAATGAAACTATTAAAGGCATTCCAAAAGTTGTAACATTCACACTTTATGGGCATAATTAGCCATTATGTAAATGTAACCGAAATTAAATAAAAAGTCTTAAAACACAATAACTCTAAATTATAACCCACCCAAAATTTACAACAATCAAACTTTATTCTTCTTCAATGTAGCATGAATTGAAACATCTTTTGATTATTTTGATAACCTTTTCTCCACATCTTCATTGAAGCATATTGTATGATTGATGTCTCTTGGTTCATATCACAACATGTCATGAATAAGGAAAAATTGAAAAGAAATAATATATTGAATAACAAATAGTTTGGTTTGGTGATGCGGGGCATCGATAATTGTGAAAATGAAAAAAATATAATAACAAATTAAATACTTTCTTTTGGAGATGTGGGTTATCGATCCCTGTACAACTCTTATGCAAAGCGAGCGCTCTACCATCTAAGCTACATCTCCACAATTTTTACATCACAAAACCCTAAACGTCTCGTCATGAATAATAGTGAAAATGAAAAAATATCACTACTCATTATGTCATAAATAAGGAAATATTGAATAGAAATAAAATAGTAATAACGAATAGTTTCTTTTGGAGATGTGAGGTATCGATTCCCGTATCTCTCGCATGCTACATTCCCACGATTTTACATCAAAAAACTCTAAACTTCCCGTCGTCAATGATATTGAACATGAAAAACTATTCCCACTCATTATGTCGTAAATAAGGAAAAATTTAAAAGAACTAATACATTTAGTAATCGTTTCCTTTGTTGATGCATGATATCGATCCCAATAATTCTCACATGGGATGCAAACGCTCTACCATCTAAGCTATTCATTATGTCATCTCGTCATCAATAATAGTGAAAAAAAATAACGCTATTCATTATGTCATAAATAAAGAAAAATATAATAGAAATAAAATAGTAATAACGAATAGTTTCTTTAGGAGATATGGGGTATCGATCCGATCCCCGTACCTCTCGATTGCTAAGCAAGCAATCTACCATCTAAGCTACATTCCCACAATACTTATATCAAAAAACCCTAAATGTCCCGTCATCAAATGTAGTGGAAATGAAAAAATATCTCCGCTAATTATGTCATAAATAAGGAAAGGTTGAATAGAAGTAAAATATTAATAACAAATAGTTTCTTTTGGAGATGCGGGATATCCCCTTGCCTTTCGCATGCTAAATGAGCTCTACCATCTAAGCTACATCCCCACAATTCTTGCATCATAAAACCCTAAATTTTCCATCATCAGCTACGGGCTACATCCCCACAATTGTTGCATCATAAAACCCTTAAATTCCCATCATCAATAATAGTGAAAATGAAGAAAATCTAGAGATGCAGGGTATTGATCCCCATACCTCTCGCATGCAAAGCGAGTGCTCTACTATCTAGGCTATATCCCCACAATTCTTATGTCACAAAGTCCTAAACATCTCGTGTCATCAGTAATAGTGAAAGTGAAAAACTATCCCAGCTCATTATGTCCTAAATAAGAAAAAATTGAAAAGAAATAATATATTTAGTAATCGATTCAATCGAAGATGCAAGGTATTGATCCGCGTACTTTTCACATAGGAAATGAATGCTCTACCATTTGAACTACATCCCTACGATTCTTACATCAGAAAATCCTAAACGTCCCTTCATCAATAATTGTGAAAATGAAAAAGTATCTCTGCATATTATGTCATAAATAAGGAAATATTGAATAGAAATAAAATATTAATAATAAATAGTTTCTTTTGGAGATGTAAGGTATCGGTCCTCGTACCTCTCGTATGCCCGTACCTCTCGCATGCTAAACGAAGCTACATCCCCACAATTCTTGCATCACAAAACCCTAAATTTTTTATCATCAATAATAGTGAAAATGAAGAAATATAGCTACTCAACCTGTCATGAATAAGGAAAAATTGAAAAGAAATAATTTTCAATAATATATTTAATAATAGATAGTTTTATTTTGGAGATGCGTGGTATCTATCCCCGTACCTCTTGCATGCAAAGCAAGCGGTCTACCATTTGAGCTACATCCCCACGATTCTTATGTCACAAAATCCCAAATATCTCGTCATCAATAATAATGACATGAAAAACTATCCCGGCTCATTATGTCGTAAATAAGAAAAAAATTGAAAAGAAATAATATATTTAGTGATAGATTCATTTGGAGATGCAAGGTATCAACCCCGTACTTTCCACATTAGAAGTGAGCGCTCTACTATCTGAACTACATCCCTGATAAGATAAGGAATCAATACAAGGGGAATAAGATTCGGATTACCTTGTCGATCGAATATCTCAAGACAAGAATATTGTTTGAGATTCGAATCACTCCAGAAGCAAGATCGATCATGTCTAGCTTCAATGATTCTTGTTGATCAAATATCTCAAGACAAGAACACTTGATTGAGATTCGAATCACTCCACAAGCAAGATTGATCATGTCGAGCTTGAATGATTCTACATGCAACCTAAACTACATAGAGTTGCAAATAAACTTAGCCATCGGCTAAAGAAAAGCACAAATGCTTCTTTACTATATTTTCCAAGTCTTCCTTACAAATATAACATACAAGGCTTTATATAGCCTCAAAATGAAACTATTAAAGGCATTACAAAAGTTGTAACATTCACACTTTATGACCATAATTAGCCATTATGTAAATGTAACCGAAATTAAATAAAATGTCTTAAAATACAATAACTCTAAATTATAACCCACCCAAATTTACAACAATCAAACTTTATTCTTCTTCAATGTAGCATGAATTGAAACATCTTTTGATAATTTTGACAACCTTTTCTTCACATCTTCATTGAAGCATATTGTATGATTGATGTCTCTTGGTTCATATCAATCCCCACGATTCTTACATCAGAAAACCTTAAACCTCCCCTCATCAATAATTGTAAAAATGAAAAAATACCTACGCTCATTATTTTGTAAATAAGGAAAGATGGAATAATATATTTAGTGATAATGAAAAAATATCTCCGCTCATTATTTCATAGGTTTAGTGATCGATTAATTTGGAGATGCAAGGTATCGATCTCCGTACTTTCCACATGGAAGCGAGCGCTCTACCATCTGAGCTACACCCCCACGATTCTTACATTAAAAAATCCTAAACCTCCCGTCATCAGTAATTGTGAAAATGAAAAATATCTCTGCTCATTATTTCATAAATAAGGAAAGATGTAATAGAAATAAAATATTAATAACATAGTTTACATATGTGTCTCACTTGTGTTGTTTTAATGTATTTATTTACTTGGTAAATGTCGTTCATACTACAATCTCTTGAAGGGGCATTTTGAGGATCGAACTTTCATACCACTAGACCACATGCCCTTGTTATACCACTTGAAACGTACATATGAAGCGTATTGCAGGAAACATGTGAAGCATGATGGTAAGTATAAAATGTCGAATATGAAGTTAGGTTGATTTCGAATATGAAGTCCTTAGATAAAAAAAGATTAAGACTTTGGGGCATTTCAAGAATTGAACTCAAAACCTCTTGCACCCCAAGTGAGAATCATACCACTAAACCAAATGCCTCTTCTTAAACACCTAATATTTTTAGCTTCTACTCAAATATATTTTTCTCTTAGTAGTTGGAAAACAAAAAGTTGAATTGTTATAATATACAAGGGTTATCAAATAAACCAACAACCCAACAAGAAACAAACTAATCAATTTTGGTTGGATTGATTTGGTTCAGTTCATTAGTTTGTTTGATTTAATTTTTCTATTTTGCCTCGTATGATAAGAAAATAAAGTTGTATTGAATGCACTTTTGTTTCATTTATGACAAACTCATATGAAACATAATTGCATTAATAGTACTCAGAGTTGGAGTCTATAAGCATTTCATGAACTTCAGTGCAATTCATGCTTCATTAAAGATGAGATAAACTTTAGTTAGGTAAGGGGAACTTTAAATTACTTCATGTGGAGCTTCAATTACTATATGCTAGTTACAATCTTTAGGATTGACTAATTGGACACGAATTCATAGATTTTGGGAAATTTTTGTGTAATTATCAACTACAACTTATGTTTTCAAATTTTTAGGACATAATTTATGTAGTTGTTTTTATGAGTCGTAAACTTGTTTCTTTGCATAATATGGATTTAGTTGAACTATTATTATCGATAAGATGAAGAAAGAAATTGTCTTTGAATTGACTAATAGACCTACGTTCATCGTTGTTGTCTTTTAACTTGTGATTTTGCAAAAAGCTTAACTAATATGAACTGTATGTCACAAGAACTTTAAGGTAAATCAAGAATATACCCTACACATCATTCAAGATGGCAATAAAATGGAGTTAAATTGAACGCACTTTAATTTCATGTTTGGCGTGTTCAAGATAAAACATAATTGTATTAATGATATTGAGCTTAGAGTCGATAAGAATTTAATGATCTTAAGAGAAATTTCTGTTTTATTAGAGGATACCAACTTTATTTAAGGTACTAGAAGTTCCAGAATCTAGATTTGAATCTGGACCAGATTTGTACCTAATTATTTCTTTTTATGACTAATTATAAATTAAGAGAAAAATATTTTTGTAAAGATAGATTTATCTCTAAAGCTTTCATGACGAAACCATGTTTAGACTAACAGTTTAAAGTCAGGAGATGCGGTCACAAGTGTGATTATTTTGGATGGGTTTGTAATAGAACTTACCGTTGAGATGAGGGAGCCTTCAAAGGTTGTGCACTCACAGATGGGGTTGTTATGTAGCGTTAGTCTCTCTTTGTGTTTGAGTTTTTTTTTTCACATCCTAAATAAAGTACCGTAGGCAAGCGAAGCTTTTGAAAATGAAAACGTGTAGAACTTAGATCCACTTTCTCTTCGATTCATAAACTTCGGATCTGATCTTCCTTTCGTCTCCAAGTGACTGGGAGAGAATTTAGGCCAGGCTTTTGAAAATGAAAGAGTTAGTAACATTCATGCTTTATGGCCATAATTAGTCATTGTGTAAATGTAATAAAAAGTCTTAAAATAGAACAACTCTGAATTATTCTAAATTGTAACCCACCCAAAATTTATAACAATCAAACTTCATTATCTGTCATGAATTGAAACATCTTTGGATAATTTTGACAATTTTTTCTTCACATCTTCATTGAAGTATATCGTATGATTGATGTCTCTTGGTTCATATCAATGACAATTCTACGTGTGATAGAAAAGGAGATCTTCTTTTTTTTCAATGTGTGCTGTTCGCCTACCTTCCTGACCACGGATAGGCTATGGGGCTTTGCACTTCGGCCCCTGAGAATACCACATTGTACTGTTCGCCTGCCTTCCTGACCACGGATAGGCTATGGGGCTTTGCACTTCAGCCCCTGGGAATACCACATCAAGGTGATAGGATTCGAACCTATGGCTCTCTGAAACTTCTTCATCGGTTATTTGGATCAAGATTCGAACCTATGGCTCTCTAAAACTTCTTCATCGATTATTTGGGCGCTATGGCTCTCTGAAACTTCTTCATCGGTTATTTGGGCGCTATGGCTCTCTAAAACTTTTTCATCGATTATTTGGGCGCTATGGCTCTCTGAAACTTCTTCATCGGTTATTTGGGCGCATCTTCCTTAAAAGGATTGTGACAATAGATTATCTATTTGACGACAGCAGACAACATAATGAAAAGACGACAGCAGACAACATAATGAAAAGTTCCCAGATAGAATACAATAGAACAACAATAGATGACCTATTTGACGACAGCAGACAACATAATGAAAAGACGACAGCAGACAACATAATGAAAAGTTCCCAGATAGAATACAATAGAACAACAATAGATGACCTATTTGACGACAGCAAACTAATGCTCTTTTTGAAGTCCAGCTCGAGATTATCTTTATTCTTCCACAGCAAGACAACATAATGAAAAGTTCCCAGATAGAATACAATAGAACAATGCTCTTTTTGAAGTCGAGATTATCTTTATTCTTCCAAGAATATGTTTCATTCTCTATTCTCATCTTCTTGGTTCAATGTTTAAATCATATTATCTTGCATAATTCATTTTGATATAATATTGTTGGGGGGCATTTTGAGAATAGAACTTGAGACCTCTCACACCCAATAATCATACCACGAATTATGATATAATATTGTTGGGGGGCATTTTGAGAATAGAACTTGAGACCTCTCACACCCAATAATCATACCACGAATTATGATATAATATTGTTGGGGGGCATTTTGAGAATAGAACTTGAGACCTCTCACACCCAATAATCATACCATTTAGACCAAATGCCTTCGTAGTAGATCTATAATTCTTAGTTGTTAGTCTATATATGAAATTTATATAAGTTGAAGCTGTGCATTGCCACGCATTCCTTTGGATTAGGCCCCATTGATAACTATTTTAAAAATCATGTTTTTTTTTTCTTTTGGAGGTGCATTCCGAGAATCAAACTTGAGACCTTTTGCACCCAAAGCAAGAATCATACCACTAGACCAAATGCCCTTATTATGAACTATATTTTAAGTTGTTTATGGAATGTATCATCATTATTTCATTTATTTTCTTTGTTAATGAAATCCATGAGCAATTATTATTATATCTTTCATATAGATCTAGATCTAAAAAAGAATTATTTTCTAGTGTAAGTTTTTGTTTGATAGTTTCATTGAGCATTATAGGTTGGGGCATTCCGAGAATTGAACTCAGGACCTCTCGCACCCTAAGCGAGAATCATACCACTAGACCAAATGCCCTTTCTAAAAAGAATTGCAACATTTTTAACTCCTACTCAATATATTTTTTTCTCTCAAGTTTGAAATCTATTTTCTTGAGCGGTTGTTGGACTATAAAATAAAAAGTTGATGGTCTAGTATTTTACTTGTAAGTAATGCATGTAATATTGAATTGTTCTAATATGCAAGTGTTATCAAATAAACTACAACCCAACAAATGAATCAAACTAATCCGTTTGGGTTGGGTTGGATTTATTCGGCTCAGTTCATGAGTTTGTTTGATTTAATTCTTCTATTTTGCTTCGTATGACAAGAAAATGTGAATGTACCATAGTTTGATTTATGACAAACTCATATGAAATATAATTGCATTAATAGTACTAAGAGTTGGAGTCTATAAACATTTCATGAACTTAAGTGCAACTCGTGCTTCATTAAAGACGAGACAAACTTTAGTTAAGTAACTAGAACTTTAAATTACTTCATGTGGAGCTTCAATTACTCTATGTTAGTACTATCTTTAGGATTTACTAATTGGACACGAGTTCTTGGATTTAAGGGATTGTTTTATGTAATTTTCAACTACAACTTATGTTTTCAAATTTTTAGGTCATAATTTAGGTAGTGGTTGTATATTATGGATGAACACTAGAGCTTCTTTCCGGTTCACCACAACTACTCTAGTTTTTGTTTGAAGGCTATAATTGTCATCTATGTTGTATGGCAATAAAATTTGTTTAGATGAAATTTTAGTTAAAGTTGCATATTTTACTTATTGCGAGTAAAAAATTTGTTTCTTAGCATAATATGAATTTAGTTGTAGAGTTATTAGGAATAAGATGGAGAAAGAAATTTTCTTTAAAATAATAAACAGACCCAAGTTCATCTTTGTTGTTGTCTAATTGTGATTTTGCAAAAAGCTTAACTAATATGAAATATCAAGGTAAATCAAGAATATATCCTACACGTCATTCAAGATGACAATAAAATGGAGTTAAATTGAACGCAGTTTTAGTTTCATGTTTAGTAGGTTCAAGATGAAGCATAATTGTATTAATGATATTAAAGAGAAATTCGTGTTTTATTAGAAGAGACCAACTTCATTTAAGGTACTAGGAGTTTAAATTACTTCCATTGTAATTTCAATCACTCCACAATGATTACAAATTTAGGGTTGGCTAATTGGACATCAATTATCAACTTTAGGTTATAATTTAGGTAGTAGCCATTATAATATTAATGAGCATAAGAGTTACAATTCTTCCATGGACCATATGTGTTATACTTAAATGAATATATATTATGTATGTCGAGGTTTGGGTAAAACATAAAGTAGTAAGGAACACCATTGTCAACTCTAGAGCCACCCACAACTCATGATGGAGACCGATGCAAAATATTTTAACATCCTTTGGCATCAAGATACAGGAAAGATGAATGCCGTCAAATTGGAAGCTTTACCTGTCTTAAGAGTCACAATGAGAACTCTAATCAAGCTGGAGCCTTGGACTAGGCAAATTGTTTAGTGATATTTGAAATGGATGACTTCGACGTCGTGTCAGGAATGAATGTCTTGCTGAAACACAAAGTCATTTAATGCCCCTAACAAAATGTCTATTAGTAATGGAGTCTAACCCGACGATCATTCAAAAAAACATCCATCAACCAAGAGGGTTGAAAATGATGTTGATACTACAGTTGAGAAAGAATCATAGCCATGATGAATCTACGCTTGTTGCTATTGTTGTAATTGAAAAGGGGAGCTCGAGTGAGCCAACCTCAATAGAAAACTTGTTGCCACTACATGAACACCACGACGCAAAACAAGGTCAGATAATGGATTTATCCCCACCAGGAGAGACAAAAACAAGGTCAGATACTGAAGAAGGGAGACAGAAACAAACCACTGAAGCAACACATGTTCACATAGAAATATCATCTAGACGGATGAAGAGAAGGGTCAGTCGGAAGCGTCAACCACAATAATTTCAAGAAAAATAAAGAGTTCATATAAGTTAAGTTCAGATAAACTTCGAGTTCAAGGCAACAAGAACAAAAAATTGATGTGAAAATACTATGGACTAGTTAAAGTTATCCATAAGATTATGAAGACATCATATAGAATCAAATTGCTCTTATGGATGCAGACTAACCTTGTTGTCCACGTTAGTAACTTGAAACGTTATTATTTCGACCAAGAAGACATCAAGAAGAAGTAGGTAGTATTACGTCATACAAATAAGAAAAAGTTTCAAGCGAAGAAAGTAGGAAAGACACAAACAGAGAAGACATGAAGACTCAACAAACCGAGAAGTGATTTTCAACAGCACCTAGTAGGTTGGAAGAGACTCATCATTATGAGATCAGCTGGAAGCGAATCGAGAGACCTAAAGTCAGCCTCATCCAATAAATTGTGTGGGGGCAGATGTCATAGTTATGATTGCCCAAGGCGTGTTGCCTGTGGTTGCATGTTGCATGTCTCAGCCATTCTTGTAAACGATTTGTTGTCTAAGGCAGTTATTTGGGCAATGTTATTGTTTACCGATTATTTGGGTGACATGCCTTGAGCAATCATGACCGTCACAATTGGCTAAGACATTTGTTGTCCATATGTTATTGTTGTCCAAGAGACTCCTCATTATGAGGTCATGATTGGCTAAGACATTTAAAGAAGTTTTACCTAAGGCAACTTCTATCACAATTCTCTTCTCGCTCTCTGAAACTTCTTTAAATGTTATTGTTCACTGGTTATCTGGGCACATTGATATGGAAATCAACCCAAGGGAAAGTATGGAACGGATTACCTTGATGATCAAGATCAAGAGTAAAGAAAACTCGTTTCTAAACTCGTGATTCGAATCACTCCACAAGAGGTTTGATCAATACCACTTGAATGACTCTACATGCAAGTTCTAAACACAAGAATTTGCAAAGAAAGTTTAGCTCTTAACAAAGCTAAAATAGAAATTCTATTCTTAATTCCAAAATCTGATGTCTAATCAAAGAAAAGAAGGCTTTATATAGCCTTTACAACCTTAACCTATGTCATACATAACTCCCAAATTAAATGGGCTAGTAAATGAGAAATACCCATAACCTCCTCATTTAAATGGCTAGTTAATGGTGGAATATAGTAACCTATGTGGGTTACAATATAACCTTAACTCCTATATTTAAAACTAGCTTAAATATGACAAACAAATAGTTAAACTATAATTAAATAATGCAAATAATAAAATGTGCTTATTAGTCATTCTTGGACTATTTGATAAATTCAGCGGAGTTCATTAAATGCAACTTAAAGTGCATTTAATTCATCTCTTTCTTGAACCTCAACTTTGCACAACATATAAGGGAGGTCTCCAGCGTCTTCTAGAATTTCCTTTGATGAGCTCACCATAGCTTGAATATAACTGTATAAAGTTTGTTGTAGCTTCTTGGCTCTCGTCCTTGTAATTGGACCTTGAGGTATGGAAATTCCTTGGTCGTGGTTCATATCACACATCTTCCTTAAAAGGATTGTGACTACAGATGACCTAGGTAAAACTTCTATTTGGAGATCAGTGCAATAGAGAATCTGTGTCCCTTTCCTAAAACCTTCAGCCGACAACATAACAAAGAGTTCCTAGAAAAAATATCATAGAACAATTTGTGTAATGCCTTTGAAGTTAGGCTCGAGGCTCTATCTTATCTCCCAAGAAAATGGTTCATTCTCTATTCTCATAGAAATTCTACAATAGATAGTGGTACCCTCATCTTCTTTTATAAGACTACCTCGGCCTTCATGGAATGATTATGCTATGTTGATTCTTAGAGAAGGGAGTAGGACTACAGATGACCTAGGTAAAACTTCTATTTGGAGATCAGTGCAATAGAGAATCTGTGTCCCTTTCCTGAAACCTTCAGCCGACAACATAACAAAGAGTTCCTAGAAAAAATATCATAGAACAATTTGTGTAATGCCTTTGAAGTTAGGCTCGAGGCTCTATCTTATCTCCCAAGAAAATGGTTCATTCTCTATTCTCATAGAAATTCTACAATAGATAGTGGTACCCTCATCTTCTTTTATAAGACTACCTCGGCCTTCATGGAATGATTATGCTATGTTGATTCTTAGAGAAGGGAGTAGGACTACAGATGACCTAGGTAAAACTTCTATTTGGAGATCAGTGCAATAGAGAATCTGTGTCCCTTTCCTGAAACCTTCAGCCGACAACATAACAAAGAGTTCCTAGAAAAAATATCATAGAACAATTTGTGTAATGCCTTGAAGTTAGGTTCGAGGCTCTATCTTATCTCCCAAGAAAATGGTTCATTCTCTATTCACATAGAAATTCTACAATAGATAGTGGTACCCTCATCTTCTTTTATAAGACTACCTCGGCCTTCATGGAATGATTATGCTATGTTGATTCTTAGAGAAGGGAGTAGGACTACAGATGGCCTAGGTAAAACTTCTATTTGGAGATCAGTGCAATAGAGAATCTGTGTCCCTTTCCTGAAACCTTCAGCCGACAACATAACAAAGAGTTCCTAGAAAAAATATCATAGAACAATTTGTGTAATGCCTACCTTCAGCCGACAACATAACAAAGAGTTCCTAGAAAAAATATCATAGAACAATTTGTGTAATGCCTTCCTTCAGCCGACAACATAACAAAGAGTTCCTAGAAAAAATATCATAGAACAATTTGTGTAATGCCTTTGAAGTTAGGCTCGAGGCTCTATGATATGAACCAAGAGACATCAATCATACAATATGCTTCAATGAAGATGTGAAGAAAAGGTTGTCAAAATTATCAAAAGATGTTTCAATTCATGCTACATTGAAGAAGAATAAAGTTTGATTGTTGTAAATTTTGGGTGGGTTATAATTTAGAGTTATTGTATTTTAAGACTTTTTATTTAATTTCGGTTACATTTACATAATGACCAATTATGGCCATAAAGTGTGAATGTTACAACTTTTGGAATGCCTTTAATAGTTTCATTTTGAGGCTATATAAAGCCTTGTATGTTATATTTGTAAGGAAGACTTAGAAGATATATCAAAAGAAGCATTTGTGCTTTTCTTTAGCCGATGACTAAGTTTCTTTGCAATTCTATGTAGTTTAGATTGCATGTAGAATCATTCAAGCTCGACATGATCAATCTTGCTTGTGGAGTGATTCGAATCTCAAACAAATGTTTGAGATATTTGATCAACAAGAATCATTCAAGCTAGACATGATCGATCTTGCTTGTGGAGTGATTCGAATCTCAATCAAGTGTTCTTGCCTTGAGATATTCGATCAACAAGGTAATCCGAATCTTGCTCCCCTTGTAGTGATTCCTTATCTTATCAGTAAGTCTTTATGTCAAGAAAGGAGAGGAATCCTCATAGTTTCCAAGATTTGAAGAGAGTCATACATACACAAATTTCCTTTGTTTGTTTATTCTTGTTGTTTGCTCTCTTAATTAAGATGTTATAAATTCATTCTCTATTCACATAGAAATTCTGCAATAGAAAGTGGTACCCTCATAGTTTCCAAGATTTGAAGAGAGTCATACATACACAAGTTTCCAAGATTTTGAGAATCAAACTCGAGACCTCTCGCACCCAAAGCGAGAATTATACCACTAGACCAAAGGCCTTTCTCTGGCCAGGTTGATAGATATAAAAATAAATTCAAGTTCTTTCTCTGGCCTAATTATCAATTGGAAGATTTAGCTGATATGAATTGTTATTGGTTTGATACCAATAATAATAGTCATTTTAGTATGCTAAGGATCCATATGTGTCCATGAAAATTAGTTAATGCTATATTTTTCGTATATTGCCCATAATATCTCTCAACCAAATGCATTAGTTGAAAATGTATTTAATATTTTTCTTTTGTCCTTTTCTTTTTTCGAATGGTCTTATGTCTCCATTCCATTTGAAAATTGATATTTTGTTTGGTAATTTTAAACTCATTATTTTTGTTTGTTCATTCCACCTAATTTGTAAAAAAAATAAAAATCATACCACTAGACCAAATGTCCTTATAGTGGATCTATCATTTTTAGTTGTCCGTGTGCATATGTTTTCCGCACCTCAATATATGAAATTTATCCACATATTTTTGTGCTTTAGAACCTACTATTATTGTCATGTTAACTTCACATGGTCTGTCACACAGTTGAAGCAGCATTGCCACTTGAGCCCATGCATTCCTTTGGGATAGATATGTTAAAAATTAGACCCATTTGATAACTTTTTTTTTTTAATTTCAAAATTATGTGTTTTATCCTTAAAAAAAGAAAAGAAAAGAAAAGAAAACATTTGAATTTTAAGCAAAATTTCACACCAAACTAAGTTTTTGAAAAATATTTTTATTTATTTATTTTTCTTTATTTTAGTTTTTCAAACATAGATTGATTTGGAGTGACTAGTTTTCAAAACTACTTCTTTGCTACAATTTAACAATATTTATATTGTAAAATGAGATTAACTTCCTTTAAGTTTATGTAGTTTCTTTTTATTACTATGTTTACTTCTATCTCATGTTACTCCATTTATATTTACTTTGTTTTTTTACAAAAGTTTACCGTAATTAATAAATCCATGTGCTTAATACATTCCCTACAAAAATAAACTTGTTTGTATCAGGATAAATTACCATGAATACCGAGAAAAGAAATCCCAAAAATAAGTACAAGGTTGAGAATTTCACTCAACCACACAATGTCAAAGCGTGACTGCATGACTCACATGTAATTCTACCACAAGAATGGCATAAAACTTGCATAAATGATGCTCGAATTTTGAAGGGGAACTTCTCAACTTGAGAGATCAATTTCATTCATCACAAATCTGATTTTTACATAATAATTTGTGGGTGTTTATAGTCTCCCACAAAAGAAGTTAGTGGCCGGGATTTAATCTCGATCCCCTTAAATCCCCAAAAAACAAACGAAGTCAATTTGACAATTCTACCATTACAAACTTTATGAAATTAAAAATAAATAAAGTTTTCTAACAACTCATGTAATGATGCTTGCAACCTCATTTGCTCCTTCAAATGCGTAAATATTCACTTTTAAAGCTCCAAATGGTCCTTGATAAGATAAGGAATCAACTACAAGGGGAATAAGATTCGGATTACCTTGTTGATCGAATATCTCAAGCAAAGAACACTTTGTTTGAGATTCGAATCACTCCAGAAGCAAGATCGATCATGTCTAGCTTCAATGATTCTTGTTGATCAAATATCTCAAAACAAGAACACTTGATTGAGATTCGAATCACTCCACAAGCAAGATTGATCATGTCGAGCTTGAATGATTCTACATGCAACCTAAACTACATAGAGTTGCAAATAAACTTAGCCATTGGCTAAAGAAAAGCACAAATGCTTCTTTTAATATATTTTCCAAGTCTTATTACAAATACAACATAGATGGCTTTATATAGCCTCAAAATGAAACTATTAAAGGCATTCCAAAAGTTGTAACAATTCACACTTTATGGCCATAATTAGCCATTATGTAAATGTAACCGAAATTAAATAAAAAGTCTTAAAACACAATAACTCTAAATTATAACCCACCCAAAATTTACAACAATCAAACTTTATTCTTCTTCAATGTAGCATGAATTGAAACATCTTTTGATAATTTTGACAACCTTTTCTTCACATCTTCATTGAAGCATATTGTATGATTGATGTCTCTTGGTTCATATCATTCTCCACTTCTTCAAGAGGATTCGTCCTCGAATCTATTTGTGAAACTTTGCTGCAAAAAATAAGTTATGGAAATACAAAGGACCTCACAACACTCTCTCACGTGTATACACTCAAGGAATTTTAGGCCACTCTGTTTGCACTCATTTACACAAATGAAGCTTTCATTCTCACCTCTCAAAATTTTAAATAGAGCAAAGATTGAATTTTGAACTTTGGGTCGATTAAAAACTAAAAAGATGAAAATAAATAAAAATTAAATTGAGAAGAAACGCAAAGGAAACATATATCCGATCTTGAGCCTGAAGCTCTGATACCAAATGATAAGATAAGGAATCAACTACAAGGGGAATAAGATTCGGATTACCTTGTTGATCGAATATCTCAAGCAAAGAACACTTTGTTTGAGATTCGAATCACTCCAGAAGCAAGATCGATCATGTCTAGCTTCAATGATTCTTGTTGATCAAATATCTCAAAACAAGAACACTTGATTGAGATTCGAATCACTCCACAAGCAAGATTGATCATGTCGAGCTTGAATGATTCTACATGCAACCTAAACTACATAGAGTTGCAAATAAACTTAGCCATTGGCTAAAGAAAAGCACAAATGCTTCTTTTAATATATTTTCCAAGTCTCCCTTACAAATATAACATACAAGGCTTTATATAGCCTCAAAATGAAACTATTAAAGGCATTACAAAAGTTGTAACATTCACACTTTATGGCCATAATTAGCCATTATGTAAATGTAACCGAAATTAAATAAAAAGTCTTAAAACACAATAACTCTAAATTATAACCCACCCAAAATTTACAACAATCAAACTTTATTCTTCTTCAATGTAGCATGAATTGAAACATCTTTTGATAATTTTGACAACCTTTTCTTCACATCTTCATTGAAGCATATTGTATGATTGATGTCTCTTGGTTCATATCAGTCCTTCCTCAATCTAATAAGCTTGTAACACATGAAACAATAGTTGAACCGAGCCTATCCAATTTTGTAGATGAAGAATGAATGCTTGTTGAATCTTCTTGGCCTTGGATCGTGTAATAGGTCCAGTTGGAACATTTGGAACACCGTGATCCTTATCATCTTCCCCCTCTTCAAAAGGATTCATCCTCGAATCAGAAAATCATCACCTACATCAAAAGGACTCAAGTCAGCAACCTTGAAAGTAGAATGTGCTGAAAATTCTCCTCGAAAATTATTTTACATGCATTGTTATTAATTCTTTCAAGAACTTGATAAGGGTCATCCCCTATTGGATGTAACTTTGTCTTCCTTTGAGATGGGAATCACTCCTTGCAAAAATGTATCCAAACCCAGTTACCGGGTTGAAAAATGATTTCATTCCGTCCTTCGTTAACTCATGAAGCAACATTGAAATTTTGTTTCTCAATTGTCTCCTTCCCCTCTTTATGCAATGTTTTGATCCCATTTGGCTTACTTGTGGCTGCTTTACTCACAAAAATATTATAATGAATAGAAAGCAAATCAAGATGCGTAAGTGGATTAAATCCGTAAGCAACTTCAAAAAGAGAACAATAAGTGGCAAACATTCGTCCCAAGACATAATATTCTTACAAATAATAGCCCTAAGTAATGCTCTTAATGTTCTATTAACCACCTCAGTTTGCTCATTAATCGGAAGATGACATGTAGTTGAAAACAATAATTTGTTACCCAATTTATGACTTAATATTCTTATAAATAATAGCACTAAGCAATGCTCCTAATATTTTATTAACCACCTCAGTTTGCTAATGAGTCTGAGGATGACATGCAGTTGAAAACAATAATTTGGTACCCAATTTATCCACCATACTTTCCAAAAGTGACTTAAAAACTTAACATCCCTATCTTTTTTTGTGTGCAGCAAACATTGGCAACATTGACTACAAAACTTATAAACATCGTGCTTCATGGCAAAGGTCATATGGATCGTGATGAGCATTTTCTCCCATATCTTGGTTTCGCTAACTAAAGTTTTCCAATAACTCCCAAACTTCATTACCTTATATAACCTCGTGGGATAAGGATTCATATAAAAATTCATAAAATAAGATCTATTGATGAATTTCATAGCATTTGAAGGTCATCTAGGTCATGAATCGAAGGTAAATTACCTTAAGGGCACTATGGTCATTTTATACCGTTTCTTGGTTTACCTACTTATCCTTATCCAATGACCACCAAATTTCATATCTAACCTCAACATACTATAATATGCTCAGAATTAAAATTTGATAGGTAGCGGAGCTCATATAGTGGGTTATTTTAACGTTACTTAAATCTCGAGCTATTTGATCGGTTCAGGGTCTTAACTCATGGTTCTTTGGGTTTTTCTTTCATATATCCTTAATTCATACTTGGTTTAGGGTTCATATAAAAATCCAAGCGATCTCTACAAGTATTTCTTAACAAAGAGTCCAAGGTGGTTACTTGCCTCGTCGTCGACGTTTGGGACGTCCATTATTGAGCTTCTAGTATCTGAATTACTTCAAATTTCCTTCCACGTACTCCTTATTGTGTCTAGTTTCTGAAACCATAAGATTTTCTATGAGAATCGGTCTAGAATGGGGTTAAAATTGAGAAAACCCGAGAAAAGGTCAAATTTTGAGTTGACTTGGACAATTCAGTTGAACTAGCCATATCATCGTTTTCTTCCTCTGAAAAGGAAGAAGATGCCATATTTCGCGTCGCAGCCATCTGAAACTTAGCCTGTACAATCACATTTATAGAGTTTCTCTCCTCAATTTCTTTGTGAAACTTAATGATGGGTGTTACAAGGAAGGGTTAGGGATTGATTTGATACCTTCTCGTGGATCGTAGCCTAAGATATTCGCGTCCAAAGTTCATCCAAAATCTAATTTATCGCTGGAGATAAAACAAAGGATTTCTTATTGGGTAGCCGATTCTAGGGGTTTCAAGGCCCTATTTCTTCATTGAACCTCTTCCATATCCTTTCTTCAGGCTAAAGGAATTGGTTTGGAGGAACGTCTTTCAGTGTAAGACCTTAATTTCCAAAAATCGTTCTCAGTATGCAACTCACTCAAAACGCCAGATTTTCGATCTCTTAGGTAGCTTGTTCTACGATGTTTCATCTCTCGATTCCTTCATCAAGTTTACTCAACTTCTTCCTCCGAAGCTAGAGGAATCCTTAATTTGAAGGAAAAGAGATAGTAGATAGGAATTCGACTCTTATCCCCAATTTAATGTCGAAACCTATTGCCTTCAATTCGACATGCTCTCGAGGTTATTTTTCTTTGTGGTCTTCTATGGAAGCATTTGTTGGAGGTGCAGAAACTGATTGGAATCATTCTTGCTCGACAAATCATCATGTATCATCGGATTGGATTTTCAAATTTTTCTTGAAGTTCTTCAATGGCTTATTGAATTGGGGGAATAGTTTCTAGGCACTTTCAGCACTCTATTCCTTCATAAAACTTGTGGGTAATCTTGTTGAGAAATGGTAGGAATAAGTTTGAAGAGAAATGGTGGAGGATTGCCCTCGAATTTGGAAGAAATCTGAGAGTAAGAGACCCATAATCTAAACGCTTATTGTCTTCGATTGGGGGATCGACCTTTCTCGATTCTTATTCCGTATTGTTGCTACTACTTCAGACTTTATAGGAGGAGCTTAAACAAACATTGAGAGCTCCAGAATCTTCGTTATCTAGAAGTTTGAAGAGAAATGGTGGAGGATTGCTCTCGAAGAAATCTAAGAGTAGGAGACCCACAATCTAAACGCTTATTGCCTTTAATTGGGGGATCGACCTTTCTCGATTCTTATTCCGTATTGTTGTTCCTACTCCAGACTTTATAGGAGCGGCTTAAACCGACATTGAGAGTTCCAGAATCTTTGTTATTTAGAGATCAAACTTTCTGGATAATTTTTCGGAGATATCAACTCGGATCATATCCTTACCGACCTTGGCTTTGAATACTAGTCGTTGGATATGATGATCCGTGCATGTTCGTTCTAGATCATATCAAATTTCGGTTGGAGGAGATCCGACGGTTGAAATTTGAGTTCGAAGAATTTTTCTCGGATGGTCACGGTAGATGCTCTGATTATAATTAGAGTGGCATTTCTGTTATTATCCATTCTTCTAGGGGTATTTTTGTAATTTGCCACTTTTCGAATATTTTATTATTATTTTTCTCGAAAAATCCATAATTTTTTTACAAATTCCTCATCGCTTTTTGATCATTTTTCGCTTATTTTGAATCTTGAGATTTCTTTTAGATAAGGAATTACAAATCCGGAAAGATTCTTGATAATTGATAAAATGACTTTTTTGCCCATTTCATTTACTTTTTCCTTTCCAATCATTTTCAAAACACCTTTAACTCCTTGAAATCACTTGTTGGGTTACAGAGTTACTTGACTAAGTCCTTGTTCTTGCTTAATCCTTTCATTTTTTTCCTTTCTATCCTCTGGGTCTTTCATGAGTGGCTTATTCTTATGGGAGCTAATTTCCTTCATTTTTTGGGGTGTTACATATACATACTCGTTACAAACACAAAATAAGAAGCAGGCTCAAAAGAATAACAAAAAATACTAGATTAAAAATAGAGGTTAGTTCATGGCCCACACTCCAAAGTCCACTCTCATCCATGACCAACTCTTAGTTACTTGAAAAAAAATGATAAACATGGAGTGAGTAAAACTTAGTAAGTAGCCTACTAGTAGGTTCTTAATCGCGACCTTCAGCTAGGATATTACATCTTGTTATGTTTTCAGGATCTTAGTGTTGGGTTTTATGTTCTAAAACTCATAGTTTATAAACAAAAACATATTCTATTTTCAATAAAGTTAATTGTTGTTTATTCAGTAAAGATTGTTATTGAATAAAGTAAACTTTACGATTATTAATCTAAATCCAATAAACTAAGAACACGCTGGCTATAGTATGATTACTTGAACTATATGTAGAGACATAAGAGTGGATCAAGTTCAAATATATAGTCAAAATGATCTATAGTATAACGATAAGGCTGAGTACCTTATTCTGGGGACACTATGGATGCAGCTCACTTTTGTATATGATATAAACAATGTAATCACTAAATTGTACATGTGGAGACGTGAGAGTGAGGGCGTCCTATGCGATGAGTATTGCATAAGATCAGACCATGAAGAAACCACTATCACTTTATAATGTCGTTTACTGCTGAGACTGATTTTCTTTTCATTCGATAACCTAGGTAACTCGGTTTTAATCCTGAGCTAACCATGAACTCCTGTTTATTCGGAATTAGCCTTAGATTTGCATGGGTGAGAGTGGCTCTAGTTCGCCGACTCAATAGGCCTCCCATTTCAAGGGTAAGACTGGGTGAATGGCTGGGGACGTGGGGTGCAAGACGGAATTCACTCCTACCCACTTTTAGGGATGGAAGAAAGGTAGTTCCCTTAAGCACTGACTCCAGGTCTTGAACAAGGGGCTCCACCCTCTCATTGGCCTGAGAGGGATTCGGTTTACTGGTTGGACCACAAACCAATTGTTCATTAGAGGATCAGTGAGACATAAGGAACAAGAAGTAACTTCAGGGGTAAAACGATAAATTGACCCAGCTCTAGTTTCGAACAACCTGTGAAGGATCGACTTACTAATCATGGTTATATCAGATGGACAGAAATATATCTATAGTGAGGGGAGTGCAACTACTAGGCTATAGTGGAGTGTCCTAGTAGTTAACGAATGTTGGTTAACCAGGTTAATGAGTTTAACCGGTTAATCTTTGATCGTTGGAGCCCATGAGCTATATGATATGAACCAAGAGACATCAATCATACAATATGCTTCAATGAAGATGTGGAGAAAAGGTTATCAAAATAATCAAAAGATGTTTCAATTCATGCTACATTGAAGAAGAATAAAGTTTGATTGTTGTAAATTTTGGGTGGGTTATAATTTAGAGTAATTTAGAGTTATTGTATTTTAAGACTTTTTATTTAATTTCGGTTACATTTACATAATGGCTAATTATGGCCATAAAGTGTGAATGTTACAACTTTTGGAATGCCTTCAATAGTTTCATTTTGAGGCTATATAAAGCCATCTATGTTGTATTTGTAATAAGACTTAGAAGATATATCAAAAGAAGCATTTGTGCTTTTCTTTAGCCAATGGCTAAGTTTCTTTGCAATTCTATGTAGTTTAGATTGCATGTAGAATCATTCAAGCTCGACATGATCAATCTTGCTTGTGGAGTGATTCGAATCTCAAACAAGTGTTTGAGATATTTGATCAACAAGAATCATTGAAGCTAGACATGATCGATCTTGCTTCTGGAGTGATTCGAATCTCAAACAAAGTGTTCTTGGCTTGAGATATTCGATCGACAAGGTAATCCGAATCTTATTCCCCTTGTATTGATTCCTTATCATATCACTATAGGTCCATTAGGTCCCTCTACTAGCTCATATCGGACTAAACAATAGAACAGTGTGACGAGTGAGTTCGAAGTGTTCGAATTCAAATTAGGGAATATGCGTTACATATATACGATATATTTAACCACAATTTTGTTTTATTTACGAATTAAACAAAAAGAGAGAATCTTAGATATTTAAATAAGATTTAAATATCTTAATCAATTATGTGTCGGAATTGATTGGGATTGGCATTTGAATTAATATTAAATATTAATTAAATAGTGTAATTAATCATTTAATGTTACTTTAATTTGAAATTCATTATTCAAATTAATTGTTGAATTAAAATGAAGAAAGTCAAAATGTTGACTTCATTTAATGGAAAAATCCATGTTAGTGGAATTTTGAGGTGTCAAAATTTGATTTAACCAAACTTGCATGTTTGCCAAATAAACCTCACAAGTTTGAGTGAAATTTTGAGTGTCAAAATTTGGTTTAACCAAACTTGCATGTTTGCCAAATAAACCCCACAAGTTTGAGTGAAATTTTGAGTGTCAAAATTTGGTTTAACCAAACTTGCATGTTTGCCAAATAAACCCCACAAGCTTGAGTGAAATTTTGAGTATCAAAATTTGGTTAACTCAAACATGCATGCTTGCCACATAATCCCAAACATTTGAGTGGAATTTTAAGTGTCAAAATTTGGTGATCTCAAATTTGCATGAACATGCAAACATGACTCTTTAAATATAGTGATCATGGTACATGGAAGGTCTTCTTCTTCTTGGTGAAAAACCTTGAGAAAAACCTCTCACAAACACTCTCTTCACATATACAAAATCCCTCCCAAGTTCAGTCACTCACCGGATTCCACAATCCCGTTCTAAGGCCGGAGGATAGTGGAGAAGACACTAGTGGTGGTTCGAAACCGGTTCATGAGGCAAAAGGAGTTTGAACTACAAAAGGTTAGTATTTAAACTCATTAAGTTTTAATACTTATGAACATGCTAGTTATTTACTATAATTGTTGTTCTAAAAGTGCCTAAGATCCAAATTGTTTCTGCATGTGTTATATTAACACCATCAATTGGTATTGAGCAAGTTTTAGGAACTTTATTTACATTAATTTGATCTTGGTGGGTACCATTTCATGAATGAAATTTTGTGGTTGCTAAAGTGGATGGTTTTGGTTTTGGCATTTTTTTAAGCTTCCATTTGATACAATTATTGTAATAAGCCTAATATGTATGGACTTTAATGAATGAAGGAAGGTCTGTAATTTTTATGGAGTCATTAGAGTCCATTTTAGGTTGTAATTGATCGAAAATGGAAGAGATAGCAAGCTGAACCGAAGAAGAAGATGGAAGAGGCAGTTTGGGTGTTTTTCCTGCCTTTGGGGTCCGTTTCAACGTTTTTAAGGGTTGGTTCGCCCAGTTCGTGGACCTCGAGAGCAGTTCAAGTTATTTTAATTATTAATGTAATAATTTAGTTAATTTATTGTTTTAAAATGCCAAAACCAATCCACTTTAGCATGTTTAATTAATTATGCATTATGAATGTATGTTTTAATTAAATAGAAAATGTATATGCATAAAGTATGTCATATAGATTTAAAATCCCACCATAGGCTAAGCATGTTTCATGCATTCCAAGTATGTTATAAGTGTTATAATGTATAGTATGCATGTTTAGGGTTTCATGAGTGATAGATATAAATTGTTATATTATTGCATAGAATGGATGATTATATAATTGTTATATAAAGCATGTTAGATGCATGTTATAGGTTATTTTTTAACGTCATAAAACGAGATAAACGTTAAATCTATAATAAAGATAAGTGCATGCTCACTTAGGGTTAAGAACCGAGCACGATCAATTTTAATAGTTAAAATAGGTCGATGTCTTACAAAATTGCAGTTACGAGAAAGCTCACTTGGCTTCCGCGTGTGTTATATTAACACCATCAATTGGTATCAGAGCAAGTTTTAGGCACTTTATTTATATTAATTTCATCTTGGTGGGTACCATTTCGTGAATGAAATTTTGTGGTTGCTAAAGTCAATGGTTTTGGTTTTGGCATTTTTTTAAGCTTCCATTTGATACAATTATTGTAATAAGCCTAATATGTATGGACTTTAATGAATGAAGAAAGGTTTGTAATTTTTATGGAGTCATTAGAGTCCATTTTAGGTTGTAATTGATTGAAAATGGAGGCAGCAAGTTGAACCGAAGAAGAAGATGGAAGAGGCAGTTCGGGTGTTTTTCCTGCCTTTGGGGTCCGTTTCAACGTTTTTAAGGGTTGGTTCGCCCAGTTCATGGACCTCGGGAGTAGTTCAAGTTATTTTAATTATTAATGTAATAATTTAGTTAATTTATTGTTTTAAAATGCCAAAACCAATCCACTTTAGCATGTTTAATTAATTATGCATTATGAATGTATGTTTTAATTAAATAGAAAATGTATATGCATAAAGTATGTCATATAGATTTAAAATCCACCATAGGCTAAGCATGTTTCATGCATTCCAAGTATGTTATAAGTGTTATAATGTATAGTATGCATGTTTAGAGTTCCATGAGTGATAGATATAAATTGTTATATTATTACATGGAATGGATGATTATATAATTGTTATATAAAGCATGTTAGATGCATGTTATAGGTTATTTTTAACGTCATAAAATGAGATAGACGTTAAAATCTATAATAAAGATAAGTGCATGCTCACTTAGGGTTAAGAACCGAGCACGATCAATTTTAATAGTTAAAATAGGTCGATGTCTTACAAAATTGCAGTTACGAGAAAGCTCACTTGGCTTCCGCGTGTGTTATATTAACACCATCAATTGGTATCAGAGCAAGTTTTAGGCACTTTATTTATATTAATTTCATCTTGGTGGGTACCATTTCGTGAATGAAATTTTGTGGTTGCTAAAGTCAATGGTTTTGGTTTTGGCATTTTTTTAAGCTTCCATTTGATACAATTATTGTAATAAGCCTAATATGTATGGACTTTAATGAATGAAGAAAGGTTTGTAATTTTTATGGAGTCATTAGAGTCCATTTTAGGTTGTAATTGATTGAAAATGGAGGCAGCAAGTTGAACCGAAGAAGAAGATGGAAGAGGCAGTTCGGGTGTTTTTCCTGCCTTTGGGGTCCGTTTCAACGTTTTTAAGGGTTGGTTCGCCCAGTTCATGGACCTCGGGAGTAGTTCAAGTTATTTTAATTATTAATGTAATAATTTAGTTAATTTATTGTTTTAAAATGCCAAAACCAATCCACTTTAGCATGTTTAATTAATTATGCATTATGAATGTATGTTTTAATTAAATAGAAAATGTATATGCATAAAGTATGTCATATAGATTTAAAATCCACCATAGGCTAAGCATGTTTCATGCATTCCAAGTATGTTATAAGTGTTATAATGTATAGTATGCATGTTTAGAGTTCCATGAGTGATAGATATAAATTGTTATATTATTACATGGAATGGATGATTATATAATTGTTATATAAAGCATGTTAGATGCATGTTATAGGTTATTTTTAACGTCATAAAATGAGATAGACGTTAAAATCTATAATAAAGATAAGTGCATGCTCACTTAGGGTTAAGAACCGAGCACGATCAATTTTAATAGTTAAAATAGGTCGATGTCTTACAAAATTGCAGTTACGAGAAAGCTCACCTGGCACGATCTTGTCTAAGGCTGGAGGTACTTAAGTTACCTACTACCTGAAGATCGGACCAATACTTGAGCTTAGTTAGCCCAGTTTTATGAGCATGCTTAAGTGATGTAAGATTTAGAAAAATCACCTAGACTTAAGTTATATTAAATTAGCCAGAATATACTTTAAGTAATGATTAGACCCAACCATCTAAAATACTTAGTGGGAGGAAAAAGGTGTATAAGATACATCGTTTTCTTTTCACCCTCTCTGTAAAATTCACACAGTAAGATTCATGCTCAGCCTCGTGTCGCCCTGGGAGCATCCTCCATTCGGAAGGTATTTGCATGAGTCAATAACAAGGTGAATAGAGAAGGTATTTATAGTAAGTGGGAGAAGGAAGTATATCAAATACCTCCTATGGTCTCCACCATTAGGTTGCACCGTGAGATTCCCATGTTCCACCTGCATGTTGCCCTAGAGCAAATACCCATTCGGAGGATCGTAACATGGGAGTCGAAACAACGCAAACTCCAGAAATGGATAGGATTTCTTAGGTCCGTTCCCAACTTTGGCTTTTTCATTCGATAGCATTGTTGGGACCGATCTATGAGGTCTGAAAATGGCGGGTCACACTTAAGAAGAAATACTAAGAGTTGGTATATTTTTTACCAAAACAGCGATAACTAAGAACACTATAGAAACAAGAGTTATTCTGGGATTAGTGTTTAAGTCAAGAATGTCTTGGTTTAGTGAATGAGTGATTGACTGCCCCTCGGTAGCAGTTGCTCTAATTCACTAAAGTATCGTTGCAAATTAATAATGATTTGGGTACATTATTACATTTGCTAAAACTGATTGGATTAAACAGGATTAAGTCAAATCACTAATAGAATTTTCTTTATATCACAGCATGACAAACTCAATAGTACAATTACTCGCTTCTGAGAAATTAAACGGCGACAACTACACAACTTGGAAATCAAACCTAAACACAATACTGGTCATTGATGATTTAAAGTTTGTTTTAACTGAGGAGTGTCCTCCAAACCCAGCTCAAATGCAAACCGAACAGTTCGGGATGCGTATGACAGATGGATAAAGGCAAATGATAAAGCCTGAGTGTACATTCTAGCCACATATCTGATGTTTTGGCTAAAAAAAAACACGATGTTATGGGTACTGCTAAAGTGATTATGGAATCTCTAAAAGGGATGTTTGGACAACCGTCCTTCTCCCTTAGACATGAAGCCATAAAATACATTTACAACTGTCGTATGAAAGAAGGGACCTCAGTTAGAGAACATGTCCTGGACATGATGGTCCATTTCAATGTGGCAGAAGAAAATGAAGTTGTCATAGATGAGAAGAGTTAAGTCAGTTTTATCATGATGTCTCTTCCGAAGAGCTTCTTCCAATTCCCCACAATGTGGTAATGAACAAAATAGAATATAACTTGGCTGCTCTTCTCAATGAGCTACAGACTTATCAGTCCCTCTTAATGAACAAGGGACAAACAGGAGAAGCAAATGTTGCTATCTCCAAGAAATTATTACAAGGATCGTTGATAAGATAAGGAATCAATACAAGGGGAATAAGATTCGGATTACCTTGTTGATCGAATATCTCAAGCCAAGAACACTTTGTTTGAGATTCGAATCACTCCAGAAGCAAGATCGATCATGTCTAGCTTCAATGATTCTTGTTGATCAAATATCTCAAACACTTGTTTGAGATTCGAATCACTCCACAAGCAAGACTGATCATATCGAGCTTGAATGATTCTACATGCAACCTAAACTACATAGAGTTGCAAAGAAACTTAGCCATTGGCTAAAGAAAAGCACAAATGCTTCTTTTGATATATCTTCTAAGTCTTCCTTACAAATATAACTTACAAGGCTTTATGATACGATAAGGAATCAATACAAGGGGAATAAGATTCGGATTACCTTGTTGATCGAATATCTCAAGCAAAGAACACTTTGTTTGAGATTCGAATCACTCCAGAAGCAAGATCGATCATGTCTAGCTTCAATGATTCTTGTTGATCAAATATCTCAAGACAAGAACACTTGATTGAGATTCGAATCACTCCACAAGCAAGATTGATCATGTCGAGCTTGAATGATTCTACATGCAACCTAAACTACATAGAGTTGCAAAGAAACTTAGCCATTGGCTAAAGAAAAGCACAAATGCTTCTTTTGATATATCTTCTAAGTCTTATTACAAATACAACATAGATGGCTTTATATAGCCTCAAAATGAAACTATTAAAGGCATTCCAAAAGTTGTAACATTCACACTTTATGGCCATAATTAGCCATTATGTAAATGTAACCGAAATTAAATAAAAAGTCTTAAAACACAATAACTCTAAATTATAACCCACCCAAAATTTACAACAATCAAACTTTATTCTTCTTCAATGTAGCATGAATTGAAACATCTTTTGATTATTTTGATAACCTTTTCTCCACATCTTCATTGAAGCATATTGTATGATTGATGTCTCTTGGTTCATATCATTCTCCACTTCTTCAAGAGGATTCGTCCTCGAATCTATTTGTGAAACTTTGCTGCAAAAAATAAGTTATGGAAATACAAAGGACCTCACAACACTCTCTCACGTGTATACACTCAAGAAAATTTTAGGCCATTCTTTTTACACACGTTTACACAAATGAAGCTCTAATTCTCATCTCTCAAAATTGTAAATAGAGCAAAGATTGAATTTTGAACTCTGGGTCGATTAAAAACTAAAAAGATGAAAATAAATAAAAATCAAATTGAGAAGAAACGCAAAGGAAACATATATCCGATCTTGAGCCTGAAGCTCTGATACCAAATGATACGATAAGGAATCAATACAAGGGGAATAAGATTCGGATTACCTTGTTGATCGAATATCTCAAGTCAAGAACACTTTGTTTGAGATTCGAATCACTCCAGAAGCAAGATCGATCATGTCTAGCTTCAATGATTCTAGTTGATCAAATATCTCAAGACAAGAACACTTGATTGAGATTCGAATCACTTCACAAGCAAGATTGATCATGTCGAGCTTGAATGATTCTACATGCAACCTAAACTACATAGAGTTGCAAAGAAACTTAGCCATTGGCTAAAGAAAAGCACAAATGCTTCTTTTGATATATCTTCTAAGTCTTATTACAAATACAACATAGATGGCTTTATTTAGCCTCAAAATGAAACTATTAAAGGCATTACAAAAGTTGTAACATTCACAATTTATGACCATAATTAGCCATTATGTAAATGTAACCGAAATTAAATAAAATGTCTTAAAATACAATAACTCTAAATTATAACCCACCCAAAATTTACAACAATCAAACTTTATTCTTCTTCAATGTAGCATGAATTGAAACATCTTTTGATTATTTTGATAACCTTTTCTCCACATCTTCATTGAAGCATATTGTATGATTGATGTCTCTTGGTTCATATCATTCTCCACTTCTTCAAGAGGATTCGTCCTCGAATCTATTTGTGAAACTTTGCTGCAAAAAATAAGTTATGGAAATACAAAGGACCTCACAACACTCTCTCACGTGTATACACTCAAGAAATTTTAGGCCACTCTGTTTGCACTCATTTACACAAATGAAGCTCTCATTCTCACCTCTCAAAATTTTAAATAGAGCAAAGATTGAATTTTGAACTTTGGGTCGATTAAAAACTAAAAAGATGAAAATAAATAAAAATTAAATTGAGAAGAAACGCAAAGGAAACATATATCCGATCTTGAGCCTGAAGCTCTGATACCAAATGATACGATAAGGAATCAATACAAGGGGAATAAGATTCGGATTACCTTGTTGATCGAATATCTCAAGTCAAGAACACTTTGTTTGAGATTCGAATCACTCCAGAAGCAAGATCGATCATGTCTAGCTTCAATGATTCTAGTTGATCAAATATCTCAAGACAAGAACACTTGATTGAGATTCGAATCACTTCACAAGCAAGATTGATCATGTCGAGCTTGAATGATTCTACATGCAACCTAAACTACATAGAGTTGCAAAGAAACTTAGCCATTGGCTAAAGAAAAGCACAAATGCTTCTTTTGATATATCTTCTAAGTCTTATTACAAATACAACATAGATGGCTTTATTTAGCCTCAAAATGAAACTATTAAAGGCATTACAAAAGTTGTAACATTCACAATTTATGACCATAATTAGCCATTATGTAAATGTAACCGAAATTAAATAAAATGTCTTAAAATACAATAACTCTAAATTATAACCTACCTAAAATTTACAACAATCAAACTTTATTCTTCTTCAATGTTGCATGAATTGAAACATCTTTTGATAATTTTGACAACCTTTTCTTCACATCTTCATTGAAGTATATTGTATGATTGATGTCTCTTGGTTCATATCAATCGTCCTCCAAAAATAAGTTTGGACCTTCAACTTCTAAAAGTGTTTTGATGAAAAAGAAGGGTAAAGGGAAAAATAACATTCCTACTAACCGCAAACACAAGGTTCCAAAAGCAGATAAAGGAAAATGTTTCCATTGCAACGAAAACGGGCACTAGAAGAGAAACTGCCCAAAATACCTTACAAAGAAGAAAGTCGAAAAGACACAACAAGGTAAATATGATTTACTCGTTGTAGAAATATGTTTAGTAGAGTATGACAACTCAACTTGGATACTAGATTCAGGGGCAACTAATCATATTTGTTCTTCTTACCAGAAAACTAGCTCCTGGAGAATGCTTGCGGACGGCGAGATAACACTCAGGGTTGGAATAGGAGATGTTGTCTCAGCAAGATCAGTAGGAAATTTAAAGTTGTTTTTTGGAGATAGATTCATTATATTAGATAATGTACTTTTTGTTCCTAAGATGAAAAGAAATCTAATATCTATCTCTTGTTTATTAGAACAATTGTATAAAGTATCTTTTGAAATCAATGAAGTGTTCATTTGCAAAAGAGGTATTCATATTTGTTCTGCAAAACAAGAAAACAACTTATATATGTTAAAATCGAACGAAACAAAAGCTATTTCAAATACAGAGATGTTTAAAACAGCTGAAACTCAAAATAAACGACAAAAGATTTCTCCTAATACCTATCTTTGGTACTTAAGACTAGGCCACATTAATCTCAATAGGATTGAGAGATTGGTTAAAAGAGAACTTCTAAATGAGTTAGAAGACAACTCTTTACCTCCATGTGAGTCTTGTCTTGAGGGTAAAATGACTAAACGATCATTTTCCGAAAAAGGTTATAAAGCCAAAGAAACCTTAGAACTCGTGCATACAGATCTCTATGGTCCAATGAATGTCAAAGCACGAGGAGGGTATGAATATTTCATCAGTTTTATTGATGATTATTCAAGGTATGGCTATCTTTACCTAATGCGTCACAAGTTCGAAGCTCTTGAAAAATTCAGAGAGTATAAGACTGAGGTTGAGAATCTATTAGGTAAAACTATTAAAACACTTTGATCAGATCGAGGAGGAGAGTACATGGACTTAAGATTTCAGGACTATATGATAGAACATGGAATAAGGTCTCAACTCTCAGCCCCTGGAATGCCTCAACAAAATGGTGTATCAGAAAGGAGAAATAGAACTCTATTAGACATGGTTCGGTCTATGATGAGTTTCGCTCAATTACCCGATTCGTTTTGGGGATATGCAGTGGAGACTGCTACATACATTTTGAACATGGTTCCTACTAAGAGTGTTTCAGAAACACCTTATGAGTTGTGGAAAGGACGTAAAGGTAGTTTACGTCACTTCAGAATTTGGGGATGTCCAGCACATGTGTTATTGCAAAACCCCAAGAAATTAGAATATCGTTCAAAATTATGTCTATTCGTAGGATACCCAAAAGAGACGAAAGGTGGTTTGTTTTATGACCCTCAAGAAAATAAAGTGTTTGTATCAACAAACGCTACATTCTTAGAGGAAGACCACGTAAGAAATCATCAACCTCGTAGAAAACTAGTATTAAGTGAGATTTCTAAAGAAGCTACTGATAAAACAACAAGAGTTGTTGATCAAGCTCGTCCTTCAACAAGAGTTGTTGATGGAGCTGATACTTTTGGTCAATCACATCCTTCTCAAGAGTTGAGAATGCCTCGACGTAGTGGGTGGGTTATAACTCAACCCGATCAATACTTGGGTTTGGCAGAAACTCAAGTCATCATACCTGATTATGGCATTGAGGATCCATGGACCTATAAACAGGCAATGAATGATGAAGATAGAGATCAGTGGATTAAAGCCATGAATCTTGAAATGGAGTCAATGTACTTCAATTCAGTCTGAGAACTTGTAGATCAACTAGATGGGGTAAAACCTATTGGTTGCAAATGGATCTATAAGAGGAAACGAGACCAAACCGGTAAGATACAGACCTTTAAAGCTCGACTGGTAGCAAAGGGTTATTCCCAAAGAGAGGGGGTGGACTATGAAGAAACCTTCTCTCCTGTTGCTATGCTTAAATCGATTAGAACACTCTTGTCTGTTGCCACATTTTATGATTATGAAATTTGGCAAATGGATGTTAAGACAGCCTTTCTAAACGGCAATCTTGAAGAGAGTATCTATATGACTCAACCAGAGGGGTTCATTGAACAGGATCACGAGCAAAGGGTTTGCAAGCCTAAAAGATCCATTTATGGGTTGAAGCAAGCATCTCGATCCTAGAATATAAAGTTTGATACTGCGATCAAATCTTATGGTTTTAAACAGAATGTTGACGAACCTTGTGTTTATAAAAGGATAGTCAACTCTATAGTAGCTTTTCTGGTGTTGTACGTTGACGATATCCTACTCATTGGTAATGATATGGGATTTTTGACTGACATTAAGCATTGGCTAGCTACACAATTCCAAATGAAAGATTTGGGAGAGGCTTAGTTTGTTCTTGGAATCCAAATTTTTCGGAATCGCAAGAACAAAACACTAGCATTGTCTCAGGCATCGTACATCGATAAAATGTTGATTCGATATAAGATGCAGGACTCCAAGAAAGGATTATTACCTTTCAAGCATGGAGTTCATTTGTCAAAGGAACAAAGTCTTAAGACACCTCAAGAAGTTGAGGATATGAGACACATTCCCTATGCATCAGCGGTCGGTAGTCTGATGTATGCCATGCTATGTACCCGACCCGACATATGTTATGCTGTGGGAATTGTCAACAGATATCAGTCCAATCCGGGACGTGCTCATTGGACTGCCGTTAAGAATATCCTCAAGTATCTTAGGAGAACAAGGAACTATATGCTAATGTACGGTGCTAAGGATCTGATCCTTACAGGGTACACTGACTCAGATTTTCAGACCGATGTAGATTCAAGGAAATCGACATCAGGATCTGTCTTCACTCTGAACGGAGGAGCAATAATATGGAGAAGCATAAAGCAAGGTTGCATTGCTGATTCCACCATGGAGGCTGAGTATGTTGCTGCTTGTGAAGCAGCGAAAGAATCTGTATGGCTTAGGAAGTTCTTAACTGATTTGGAAGTCGTTCCAAATATGCATCTTCTTGTCACTCTTTATTGTGATAACAGTGGAGTAGTTGCAAATTCAAAAGAACCAAGAAGCCATAAGCGAGGCAAACATATTGAGCGCAAATATCATCTCATAAGGGAGATTGTACAACGAGGAGATGTGATCATCACACAGATAGCTTCAGAGCACAACATTGCTGATCCATTTACAAAGTCCCTCACGACTAAAGTGTTTGAAGGGCACCTAGTGAGTCTAGGACTACGAGTTATGTAATGTAGGGCAAGTGGGAGAAAAGGCATGAGTATGTGATGCCCTAGTTTATTATATTTCTCTCTACTCAACGTTCTAAAACCCCACTAGAGTTTTAGTTCAAGTGGGAGTTTGTTGGGTTTTATGTCCTAAAACTCATAGTTTGTAAACAAAAACATATTCTATTTCAATAAAGTTATTATTGTTGTTTATTCAGTAAAGATTGTTATTGAATAAAGTGAACTTTACGATCATTAATCTAAATCCAATAAACTAAGAACACGCTGGCTATAGTATGATTACTTGAACTATATGTAGAGACATAAGAGTGGATCAAGTTCAAGTATATAGTCAAAATGATCTATAGTATAAGGATAAGGCTGAGTACCTTATTCTGGGGACAATATGGATGTGGCTCACTTTTGTAAATGATATAAACAATGTGATCACTAAATTGTACATGTGAAGACATGTGAGTGGGGGCGTCCTATGCAATGAGTATTGCATAAGATTGGACCATGAAGAAAACCACTCTCACTTTATAATGTCGTTTACTGTTGAGACTGATTTTCTTTTCATTCGATAACCTAGGTAACTCGGTTTTAATCCTAAGCTAACCATGAACTTCTTTTATTCGGAATTATCCTTAGATTTGCATGGGTGAGAGTGGCTCTAGTTCGCCGACTCAATAGGCCTCCCATTTCAGGGGTAAGACTGGGTGAATGGCTGGGGACGTTGGGTGCAAGACGGAATTCACTCCTACCAACTTTAAGGGATAGAAGAAAGGTAGTTCCCTTAAGCACTGACTCCAGGTCTTGAACAAGGGGCCCCACCCTCTCATTGGCCTGAGAGGGATTCGGTTTACTGGTTGGATCACAAACCAATTGTTTATTAGAGGATCAGTGAGACATAAGGAACAAGAAGTAACTTCAGGGGTAAAATGGTAAATTGACCTAGCTCTAGTTACGAACAACCTGTGAAGGATCGACTTACTAATCATTGTTATATCAGATGGACAAAAATATATCTACAGTGAGGGGAGTGCAACTACAAGGCTATAGTGGAGTGTCCTAATAGTTAACGAATGTTGGTTAACCAGGTTAATGAGTTTAACCGGTTAATTTTTTATCGTTGGAGCCCATGATCTATAGGTCCATTAGGTCCCTCTGCTAGCTCATATCAGACTAAACCATAGAACAGTGTGACGAGTGAGTTCGAAGTGTTCGAATTCAAATTAGGAAATATACGTTACATATATACGATATACTTAACCGCAATTTTGTTTTATTTACGAATTAAACAAAAAGAGAGAATCTTAGATATTTAAATAAGATTTAAATATCTAAATCAATTATGTGTCGGAATTGATTGGGATTGGCATTTGAATTAATATTAAATATTAATTAAATAGTTTAATTAATCATTTAATGTTACTTTAATTTGAAATTCATTATTCAAATTAATTGTTGAATTAAAATGAAGAAAGTCAAAATGTTGACTTCATTTAATGGAAAAATCCATGTTAGTGGAATTTTGAGGTGTCAAAATTTGGTTAACTCAAACATGCATGCTTGTCACATAATCCCAAACATTTGAGTGGAATTTTAAGTGTCAAAATTTTGTGATCTCAAATTTGCATGAACATGCAAACATGACTCTTTAAATAGAGTGATCATGATACATGGAAGGTCTTCTTCTTCCTGGTGAAAAACCTTTAGAAAAACCTCTCACAAACACTCTCTTCACATATACAAAATCCCTCCCAAGTTCAGTCACTCACCGGATTCCACAATGCCTTATTCCGTATTGTTGCTCCTACTTTCGACCTTATAGGAGGAGCTTAAACCGATATTGAGAGCTCCAGAGTCTTCGTTGTTTAGAGATCGAACTTTTTGGATAATTTTTTGGAGATATCAACTCCGATCATTGCCTTACCGACCTTGGCTTTGAATACTTGTCGTTGGATGTGATGATCCGTGCGTGTTCGTTCTAGATCATATCAAATTTTAGAAGAGATCCGACGGTTGAGATTTGAGTTCGAAAGATTTTGCTCGGATAGTCACAGTAGATGCTCTGATTCTAATTAGAGCGGCATTTCTGTAATTATCCATTCTTCCAGGGGTATTTTGGTAATTTGCCACTTTTCGAATATTTTATCTCAAAAAATCCATAATTTTTCTACAAATTTCTCATCGCTTTTTTTTTTATCATTTTTCCCTTTTTTGAATTTGAGATTCCTTCTAGATAAGGAATTACAAATTCGGAAAGATTTTTTATAATTGATAAAATGACTTTTTTGCCCTTTTGATTTACTTTTTCCTTTCCAATCCTTTTCAAAAGGCCTTTAACTCCTTGACATAGCTTGTTAGGGTACATGAGTGACTTGACTAATTCCTTTGTTCATGAGTTACATATACATACTCGTTACAAACACAAAATAAGAAGCAGACTAAAAAGAAGAACAAAAAATACTAGATTAAAAACAGAGGTTAGTCCATGGCCTCCTTAAACCGTTCCCTGTTCATCGGTCCCCCTTCTGGGTTAAGAAGGGTTTTGTTATCTCTCCACCATATCTTTGCGTCCTTTTGTAGGACGAAGGTTGCATAGGCGACCTTTTGGTTCCCTGGGCACTCCATAGTCTCGAAGGTGGTTTCCACCGCTGCAAACCACATTTGGGCTTCTATGGGGTCTACTAAGGAACCAGTGAATGGTTGAGGGTTGTGTCTCTTGAAATCCCTTATCCAATTGAACATCTAACAGGTTGTGGAGGGTTTACTGGGGCATTGGCCTATGCCTGTGCCTGTACCTGTACCTGTACCAGTTCCAGTGCCTGTGCTTGGGCTTGTTCCTGGGCCTGTTGTAGATTGGCTTGCTGAGTGGTTACCAAAGTTTGAATTAGGGCTTGGATGGAGTCACACATTAACTTAGTATTAGCATCTACTCCGTCCGCTGGGGGTGCAACTTCAGGTGCGACTTGAAGTGGTAGGGTAGGCTGGGGTGGAGGTTCTACTTGTGGTGGAGGCTCAGCTTGTAGTGGAGCTAGAGGAGGTAGATCAACTGGTGGTAAGACTGGAGGTGGCGTAACTGTTACCGGCCCAGTCTCTGATCTTTCTTGAGGTGGGCCCTCTTCTGCCACACCTCGTCCTATTTCTCTACGATGGGGTCGCCCCCATCCTCGTCTTCCTCTTCCTCTTCCTCTTTCTCTTCCTCTTCCTCTTTCCTCGTCCTCTAGGCATGGTTCTATAAACCATTATAAGGTTGCTTAAGTCTAAGGCCTCAATAATATGCATATATAATTAACAATATACACACTATACAATACATCGTAACGCCACAGAAGTAAACATTCATCATGCTAAATATCATATCATACTACCAACAAAATTACTCAGCATGCAACACATCACATCATACTCTTAATAAATACGTGAAATATCACAACCATTTCAGTAATATCAACATCAAAATGCATGCAAGTTTTAAAACGTTTCTCTTTTCTTATCTTATGCAAGTCGTACATCAAAATATGTATGTACTTGACGGTGATGGGGCATCGACGTTGGGACCGTGAAGCGTGTCAAGCCTACATCGTAGGCTAGTCTACAGAATCTAAAACCTAGAGCTCTAATACCAACTGTAACGACCCTAAATTTCCACATATCTAGAGTCGCCACTAACGTCTCATGCGCATCTCTAATGCAGAATAAAAATCTAAGAATGCTCATCTTTATTAGCAGAAAAATTTAAAACTTCAGAATACGTTCAAACATTGAAAAACACTGCCGGACTTACGTGTTTCAAACCTCATGCTAGAGTTCAAAAAAATAAAAACAATTACAAATTAAATAATATAAATGAATGAAATGCAAACGCCCTACCCTAACCAAGACTAGGAATTTAAATATGCAACTATCCTATGCACGCGCCACAGTCTCTGATCACGATGCCACCGTCAACTGTACATGGGAGCCTTGCCTTTACCTGAAAAACAATATGGCACACGGCCTGAGTATTTGGTGACCCCACTATAGGGGTCATGCTAATGCAAAAACATGCAATCATGAAATTAGAGAAGTATCTATAATCATCTTAGGGGTGACCTCTAGTCTCGGACAAATTGGATGTGTAGTACTTCCCTACACACGACTCAACGTGCGAGTGTGAATCCCCAGGGCGCTCGCACACCCCTTGGACCCTCTGGTCAAGCTAATCTGTAGCGACGTCCGGAGGTCAACGAAACCCCATAGTATCATGCGCCTCATGAACGCCCCCATATGTGTGCATTCGCACCTGTGCACATTCGCGCTCATCATACGGTGCGCGTCCGCACTCATCATCTCTAGGGGAAGTAGCCCTATGCTTATGAACATACAATATGCATGAGATCCCTCTAAATCCATCATAATGACTCTTCTGACATAACCCTCTTGATATGAACCAAGAGACATCAATCATACAATATGCTTCAATGAAGATGTGAAGAAAAGGTTGTCAAAATTATCAAAAGATGTTTCAATTCATGCTACATTGAAGAAGAATAAAGTTTGATTGTTGTAAATTTTGGGTGGGTTATAATTTAGAGTAATTTAGAGTTATTGTATTTTAAGACTTTTTATTTAATTTCGGTTACATTTACATAATGGCTAATTATGGCCATAAAGTGTGAATGTTACAACTTTTGTAATGCCTATTTCATTTTGAGGCTATATAAAGCCTTGTATGTTATATTTGTGAGGAAGACTTAGAAGATATATCAAAAGAAGCATTTGTGCTTTTCTTTAGCCAATGGCTAAGTTTCTTTGCAATTCTATGTAGTTTAGATTGCATGTAGAATCATTCAAGC
>NW_019268606.1:82322-86478 GCF_002738365.1 Cucurbita moschata | reverse complement strand
GCTTGAATGATTCTACATGCAATCTAAACTACATAGAATTGCAAAGAAACTTAGCCATTGGCTAAAGAAAAGCACAAATGCTTCTTTTGATATATCTTCTAAGTCTTCCTCACAAATATAACATACAAGGCTTTATATAGCCTCAAAATGAAATAGGCATTACAAAAGTTGTAACATTCACACTTTATGGCCATAATTAGCCATTATGTAAATGTAACCGAAATTAAATAAAAAGTCTTAAAATACAATAACTCTAAATTACTCTAAATTATAACCCACCCAAAATTTACAACAATCAAACTTTATTCTTCTTCAATGTAGCATGAATTGAAACATCTTTTGATAATTTTGACAATCTTTTCTTCACATCTTCATTGAAGCATATTGTATGATTGATGTCTCTTGGTTCATATCACCTCTAGTCTCATCTCTTTGTTACTCTAGGTAACACATACTCGTGGATATTTATATTAATATTATTTTCACACTCTTAGGGTTGTGTCCTATGTCGATCTAACGACATGATGCAATATGGCACTCATCATCATATAACATGCTCAATATGGAAAACATCATCATATTAAGGTAAACATCATGCAATCATCATACTCATCATATTGCAACAAGGTGCATTAAACATATCACGTACGTCATACATCAAAATATGTATGTACTGCACACATAATCAAGTATCGTAACCCACACATCATCATAACTCATACAATTTTTAGCCTATCCTATAGTAAGGCCACTTACTTGGTTGGCCTTGGCCGAAGTATTCCCTAAATTGCTAAACGTAAGCTTCCGTTCCGTGAGAGCTGCTTCCTACGTTGCCGGGGTTTGTTTACTATCACACCATTCACCACTTTCCGTTAGTATTTCACAATTAATTTACATATAATTCAATAAATGTGAAATACGGCCCTAAAATGGCCTCGGATACCTTAATCGGGGTCGAAAACAGGTTCGGGAGGGTCGAAACAGTGGAAATCAGGTTGAAAATAGGTGAGCCGAGACGAACAGCCGCTGGGAGCCGCCGGAGGAGCCGCTGGAGCGTCACCAGAGGGAGCCCGAGCCGAGCCGAGGGACCGCCTGCGCCTCTAAAGCTTGTCCCCTTCCTTGTTGAAGGTTTGTTGAAGGTTTGTCTGCCTCGTCCCCTTCCTCTACGCCTCTAAAGTCTGTTGAAGGTTTGTCTGCCTCGTCCCCTTCCTCTGCCTCTAAAGCTTCCACGACCTTGACTCCTTCCTCTAGCAGACTGCACAAGTGGACTCTCCATCGACATACTTTTATTATGACACACGTAGAAGATCAGAAGAATTGGGAGAAATCTCTCATCCAATTGAAGAATGACTAAATCAAATCTAATTCAAATAACTAGATCAAATCTAATCCAAATAACTCAATCAAATCTAATCCTAACCGTTACCATGTCTATTTTGTATCATATTTATGTCTCGTATCTATATCTCATTTTTATTTTTGTGACTCTGAGATATTTTGCTTTTATAAATAGATATCTTCACGAAAATAAGTTTAATCGCTCAAGAGAAAATAATCAAATAATGAACCATATTTGAGGGAGGATAACTTTTTTTTTTTTAATCTTTGAGAAATAAGAAAGAATAAAATTAAAACATGGCAGGAATGACATTTCTTGAATCTTTGTTTTGTTCTCCTAAATGTATATAAAAAATATATATATATATATATCTTATATATTTTTAGATATAATTTAAGATTACCTATTTAATAAAACTCCATCCAAACTTCTACTCATAAATTTAATTATTATTTGTATACAATTGTTAATAGGTAAGAAAATACACGTACAAAATATTTATACTATTGGTAATACACTAGTCTCGGTTGTTTGACTAAAACAATGCAACCATTGTCCAACTAAAGAATTTGATTCGAATTTATCTCCTAATAGAGGGAGGCTCAATTAGACTTTGTTGTAAGATTCGACCCTATCAATTTGAATAGCAATCTCCAACTATAAATATTGAACTCCAAAGTATTCACGAGCAAAGTAAGTTTGTTGAAACTATCTATAAAAGTGTTCCAAAGTGAGTTGTGGAGAAGATTTGCCTTAAAATTTAGTTCCAATTAAGGATGTCAATGATGAAGAAGTGCAAGCTGTTGGAAGGTTTGCTGTGGAAAATTTCAGAGGTGGTAGATATACCCCAAATTTTATATTAATGTGATAGAAGCTATAAATGACAATAATATTCATTGGTCAGATATTGCAATTGTGAAGTTCTGTCTCTTATCTTTTGAGGAATTCATCAAGCTATAAATGACAATAATATTCATTGGTCAGATATTGCAATTGTGAAGAAGTTCCGTCATATTCATTACCGCCATCCTATATGCTCTTATCTTTTGAGGAATTCATTAAATTCCCTCTCCACGGAGTATAACTACTAGATTGCTTTCTTTACTTACAATAAGTCCTCTCTCTATATGTGGTTGTGGGACATTACTCTCATTTATTTATAAAAATGGCTTCTCTCTATATGTGGTTGTGGGACATTACTCTCATTTATCTATAAAAATGGCATAGCCATAATGATATAATAATCCTTATATAAGTATCTTTTTTTTTCTCTCGTACCCACGTTATACATAACATGTTAAATTAACTCATACTTAAAAAAATAATTTCTCACTTTTGGAGATGCGGGGTATCAATCCCCGTACCTCTCGCATGCTAAGCAAGCGCTCTACCATCTGAACTACATCCCCACAATTTTTGCATCACAAAACCCTAAATTTTCCGTCATCAATAATAGTGAAAATGAAGAAATATTGCTACCCAACATGTCATGAATAAGGAAAATGAAAATGAAAAAATATAATAACAAATTAAATACTTTCTTTTGGAGATGTGGGTTATCGATCCCCGTAAAGCTCTCATGCAAAGCGAGCGCTCTACCATCTAAGCTACATCTCCAAAATTTTTACGTCACAAAACCCTAAACGTCTCGTCATGAATAATAGTGAAAATGAAAAAATATCACTACTCATTATGTCATAAATAAGGAAGTATTGAATAGAAATAAAATAGTAATAACGAATAGTTTCTTTTGGAGATGCAAGGTATCGATCCCCGTATCTCTCGCATGCTACATTCCCACGATTTTACATCAAAAAGCTATAAACTTCCTGATATGATATGGAATCACTACAAGGGGAGTAAGATTCGGATTACCTTGTTGATCGAATATCTCAAGGCAAGAACACTTGATTGAGATTCGAATCACTCCACAAGCAAGATCGATCATGTCTAGCTTGAATGATTCTTGTTGATCAAATATCTCAAACATTTGTTTGAGATTCGAATCACTCCACAAGCAAGATTGATCATGTCGAGCTTGAATGATTCTACATGCAACCTAAACTACATAGAGTTGCAAAGAAACTTAGCCATTGGCTAAAGAAAAGCACAAATGCTTCTTTTGATATATCTTCTAAGTCTGATTACAAATACAACATAGATGGCTTTATATAGCCTCAAAATGAAACTATTAAAGGCATTCCAAAAGTTGTAACATTCACACTTTATGGCCATAATTAGCCATTATGTAAATGTAACCGAAATTAAATAAAAAGTCTTAAAACACAATAACTCTAAATTATAACCCACCCAAAATTTACAACAATCAAACTTTATTCTTCTTCAATGTAGCATGAATTGAAACATCTTTTGATAATTTTGACAATCTTTTCTTCACATCTTCATTGAAGCATATTGTATGATTGATGTCTCTTGGTTCATATCTGATATGAACCAAGAGACATCAATCATACAATATGCTTCAATGAAGATGTGGAGAAAAGGTTATCAAAATAATCAAAAGATGTTTCAATTCATGCTACATTGAAGAAGAATAAAGTTTGATTGTTGTAAATTTTGGGTGGGTTATAATTTAGAGTTATTGTGTTTTAAGACTTTTTATTTAATTTCGGTTACATTTACATAATGGCTAATTATGGCCATAAAGTGTGAATGTTACAACTTTTGGAATGCCTTTAATAGTTTCATTTTGAGGCTATATAAAGCCATCTATGTTGTATTTGTAATCAGACTTAGAAGATATATCAAAAGAAGCATTTGTGCTTTTCTTTAGCCAATGGCTAAGTTTCTTTGCAA
>NW_019268606.1:54083-81694 GCF_002738365.1 Cucurbita moschata | reverse complement strand
TTGCATGTAGAATCATTCAAGCTCGACATGATCAATCTTGCTTGTGGAGTGATTCGAATCTCAATCAAGTGTTCTTGTCTTGAGATATTTGATCAACAAGAATCATTGAAGCTAGACATGATCGATCTTGCTTCTGGAGTGATTCGAATCTCAAACAAAGTGTTCTTTGCTTGAGATATTCGATCCACAAGGTAATCCGAATCTTACTCCCCTTGTAGTGATTCCTTATCTTATCACTTCCCGTCATCAATGATATTTAAAATGAAAACTAGCTACATTCCCACGATTTTACATCAAAAAACTCTAAACTTCCCGTCATCAATGATATTGAAAATGAAAAACTATCCCCGCTCATTATGTCGTAAATAAGGAAAAATTTAAAAGAACTAATATATTTAGTAATCGTTTCCTTTGTTGATGCATGGTATCGATCCCAGTACTTCTCTCATGGGATGCAAACGCTCTACCATCTAAGCTATATCCTCAAGATTCTTACATCACAAAATCCTAGACATTTTGTCATCAATAATAGTGAAAATAAAAAAATAACGCTATTCATTATGTCATAAATAAGGAAAAATATAATAGAAATAAAATAGTAATAACGAATAGTTTCTTTTGGAGATATGGGGCATCGATCCGATCCCCGTACCTCTCGCATGCTAAGCAAGCAATCTACCATCTAAGCTACATTCCCACAATACTTATATCAGAAAACCTTAAATGTCCCGTCATCAAATGTAGTGAAAATGAAAAAATATCTCCGCTAATTATGTCATAAATAAGGAAAGGTTGAATAGAAGTAAAATTTAATAACAAATAGTTTCTTTTGGAGATGCGGGATATCCCCTTACCTCTCGCATGCTAAATGAGCTCTACCATCTAAGCTACATCCCCACAATTCTTGCATCATAAAACCCTAAATTTCCCATCATAAGCTACACCCACACAATTGTTGCATCATAAAACCCTCAAATTCCCATCATCAATAAGAGTGAAAATGAAGAAAATCTAGAGATGCAGGGTATCGATTCCCATACCTCTCGCATCATAAGCTACATCCTCACAATTCTTGCATCATAAAACCCTAAATTTCCCATCATCAATAATAGTGAAAATGAAGAAAATCTAGAGATGCAGGGTATCGATCCCCATACCTCTCACATGCAAAGCGAGTGCTCTACTATCTAAGCTATATCCCCACAATTCTTATGTCACAAAGTCCTAAACATCTCGTCATCAGTAATAGTGAAAATGAAAAATTATCCCGACTCATTATGTCCTAAATAAGAAAAAATTGAAAAGAAATAATATATTTAGTAATCGATTCAATTGGAGATGCAAGGTATTGATCCGCGTACTTTCCACATGGGCTACATCCCCACGATTCTTATGTCACAAAATCCTAAACGTCTCGTCATAATAATAGTGACATGAAAAACTATCCCTGCTCATTATGTTGTAAATAAGAAAAAATTGAAAAGAAATAATATATTTAGTGATCGATTCATTTGGAGATGCAAGTTATCAACCCCGTACTTTCCACATCAGAAGTGAGCGCTCTACTATCTGAACTACATCCCCACGATTCTTACATCAGAAAAGCTTAAACCTCCCGTCATCAATAATTGTAAAAATGAAAAAATATCTAGGCTCATTATTTCATAAATAAGGAAAGATGAAATAATATACTTAGTGATAATGAAAAAATATCTCAGCTCATTATTTCATAGGTTTAGTGATCGATTCATTTGGAGATGCAAGGTATCGATCTCCGTACTTTCCACATCGGAAGCGAGCGCTCTACCATCTGAGCTACACCCCCACGATTCTTACATTAAAAAAATCCTAAACCTCCTGTCATCAGTAATTGTGAAAATGAAAAATATCTCCGCTCATTATTTCATAAATAAGGAAAGATGTAATAGAAACACCCCACGATTCTTACATTAAAAAAATTCTAAACCTCCTGTCATCAGTAATTGTGAAAATGAAAAATATCTCCGCTCACTATTTCATAAATAAGGAAAGATGTAATAGAAATAAAATATTAATAACATAGTTTACATATGTGTCACTTGTGTTGTTTTAATGTATTTATTAACTTGGTAAATGTCTTTCATACCAAATGCCCTTGTTATACCACATGAAACTGAAGCGTATTGCAGGAAACACGTGAAGTCCTCGGATGTAGAATTTATCTTGGAGAATAAAGCCTTGGGATGGGATGTTAAGAAAGACTATGAGTATTAAGAGCATGATGGTAAGCCTTGGGATGGGATGTTAAGAAAGACTATGAGTATTAAGAGCATGATGGTAAGCCTTGGGATGGGATGTTAGGGATGGGATGTTAAGAAAGACTATGAGTATTAAGAGCATGATGGTAAGCCTTGGGATGGGATGTTAAGAAAGACTGAGTATTAAGAGCATGATGGTAAGCCTTGGGATGGGATGTTAAGAAAGACTGAGTATTAAGAGCATGATGGTAAGCCTTGGGATGGGATGTTAAGAAAGACTATGAGTATTAAGAGCATGATATTAAGAGCATGATGGTAAGCCTTGGGATGGGATGTTAAGAAAGACTATGAGTATTAAGAGCATGATTGATATGAACCAAGAGACATCAATCATACAATATGTTTCAATGAAGATGTGAAGAAAAGATTGTCAAAATTATCAAAAGATGTTTCAATTCATGCTACATTGAAGAAGAATAAAGTTTGATTGTTGTAAATTTTGGGTGGGTTATAATTTAGAGTAATTTAGAGTTATTGTATTTTAAGACTTTTTATTTAATTTCGGTTACATTTACATAATGGCTAATTATGGGCATAAAGTGTGAATGTTACAACTTTTGGAATGCCTTTAATAGTTTCATTTTGAGGCTATATAAAGCCATGTTTGTTGTATTTGTAAGGTAGACTTAGAAGATATATAGATATATCAAAAGAAGCAATGGCTAAATTTCTTTGCAACTCTATGTAGTTTAGGTTGCATGTAGAATCATTCAAGCTCGATATGATCAATCTTGCTTGTGGAGTGATTCGAATCTCAAACAATTGTTTGAGATATTTGATCAACAAGAATCATTGAAGCTAGACATGATCGATCTTGCTTCTGGAGTGATTCGAATCTCAAACAAAGTGTTCTTGGCTTGAGATATTCGATCGACAAGGTAATCCGAATCTTATTCCCCTTATATTGATTCCTTATCTTATCAAGGATGGTAAAGCCTTGGGATGGGATGTTGAGAAAGAAAAGATTTAGACATAGGGGCATTTCAAGAATTGAACTCAAAACCTCTTTCACTCAAGTGAGAATCATACCACTAAACCAAATGCCTTTTCTTGAACACCCAATATTTTTAGCTTCTACTCAAATATATTTTTCTCTTAGTAGTTGGAGGGCTATAAAACGAAAAGTAAATTGTTATAATATGCAAGAGTTATCAAATAAACCAACAACCCAACAAAAGAAACAAACTAATCAACTTTGGTTGGATTGATTCGGTTCAGTTCATTAGTTTGTTTGATTCAATTTTTCTATTTTGCCTCGTATGACAAGAAAATAAAGTTGTATTGAATGCACCTTAGTTTCATTTATGACAAACTCATATGAAACATAATTGCATAAATAGTACTCAGAGTTGGAGTCTATAAGCATTTCATGAACTTCAGTGCAATTCATGCTTCATTAAAGATGAGTTAAACTTTAGTTAGGTAAGGGGAACTTTAAATTACTTCATGTGGAGCTTCAATTACTATATGCTAGTTACAATCTTTAGGATTGACTAATTGGACACGAATTCATGGATTTAGGGAAATTTTTGTGTAATTATCAACTACAACTTATGTTTTCAAATTTTTAGGACATAATTTAGGTAGTTGTTTTTATGAGTCGTAAACTTGTTTCTTTGCATAATATGGATTTAGTTGAACTATTATTATCGATAAGATGGAGAAAGAAATTGTCTTTGAATTGACTAATAGACCTAGGTTCATCGTTGTTGTCTTTTAACTTGTGATTTTGCAAAAAGCTTAACTAATATGAACTGTCATGTCACAAGAACTTTAAGGTAAATCAAGAATATACCCTACACATCATTCAAGATAAAAATGGAGTTAAATTGAACGCACTTTAATTTCATGTTTGGCGTGTTCAAGATAAAACATAATTGTATTAATGATATTGAGCCTGGAGTCAATAAGAATTTAATGATCTTAAGAGAAATTTCTGTTTTATTAGAGGATACCAACTTTATTTAAAGTACTAGGAGTTCCAGAATCTGGACCAGATTTGTACCTAATTATTTCTTTTTATGACTAATTATAAATTAAGAGAAAATATTTTTGTAAAGATAGATTTATCTCTAAAGCTTTCATGACGAAACCATGTTTAGACTAGCAGTTTAAAGTCAGGAGATGCGGTCATAGGTGTGATTATTTTGGATGGGTTCGTAATAGAACTTACCGTTGAGATGAGGGAGCCTTCAAAGGTTGTGCACTCACAGATGGGGTTGTTATGTAGCGTTAGTCTGTCTTTGTGCACTCACAGGTGTGATTATTATTATTTTTTTTATTTTTTATTTTTTGTAATTGTATCCTAAACACTTTTTTTTTTTTAGATAAATTTGAACAACACCGTCTTATAATTTTATTTTATTTTATATTTAATGTTGTGTCGTTTTCTCAATCTCATTTTAATTTTACAACATTTTCTTATTTTATATTAATTTACTTTTTTTTTTATTTGTTTTCACTCTCAATTTTAGTTTCTATTTGAGTTTTGAACCCTTGAAATTTGGGTTGTGACAGATCGGTATCAGAGCAGCCAAATTTTAAATTATATAGATTTTTTCTTAGGATAAAGAGTCGTATATCTCTATGACTCAACTCGATGACACGTCTCTCCGCGACCAAGTAAGCAGTCTAACCCTATTTTGTAGTATATGATATGTTGTAAAACTTGTATGAATTTATTGTATGTTTTGATTTTTCTGGTAGTTATAAAATGTCCTTAGACGTTAAAGAGTGAACGTTAACTATATAAAATAATACTGGATCAACGTTATAGTGACTAATGGTTTTGTATTAATGACTTCAGGTATGCAAAGAGAGGATATGGAGAATGAGAAATGTACATTTAGGAAGCACTAACTAATGGGTATACATATGATTTCAGTTTATTATATATAGTTTCACTATATAACCGCCTACTATATAAAATTATTTAGTATATATATCTCTATCAGATTTTTACTATAAATAGTCAGCCTTCATATCCAACATTCTAGAGCCCAAATAGGCAGGGATTGAAATCCTGCTAGAACACAAAGTCATTTACATGCCCCTAGCAAAATGCCTAGTAGTAACAGAGTCTAACCCAACGATCATTCAGACAAACATCCATCAACCAAGAGGGGTGAAAATGATGACAATAGTACAGTTGAGAAAGAATCTTAGCCATGATGAATCTACACTTGCTGCCATTGTTGTATTTAAAAAGGGGGAAGCTCAAGTGTGTCAACCTCAACAAAAACTTTATTGCCACTACATGAACACCACAACCCAAAACAAGAAGGTTAGATATTGGGTTTAACCTCACCAAGAGAGATAAATCACAAGATTAGTTTTATGTCGCCTACCACAAATAGATGTCATGCGGCTCAGCCTGAGCTAGTTGAATTCTACAAATAACAAAATGGCATGTTCACAGTCGGGTTTATTTGACCTGCAAAGGCTCTTGTCAGTGATCACTCAAATGTTTGGCAAAGACACTAAACCAACACCTCTACTGAAGAAGTGAAACAAAAACAAACAACTAAAGCAACACATGTTCACGCAAAAATACCATCCAGACGGATGAAGAGAAGGGTCGACCATGATAATTTCAAAGCAAATAGAGAGTTATGATAAGTTAAGGTCAGATCAACTTTGAGTTCAAAGCAACAAGAACCAAAGACTGATGCGAAAATTCTATGGACTAGTCTAAGTTATCCACAAGATTAGGAAGACATCATATAGGATCCAATTGCTCGTATGGATACAAACTAACCTTGTTGTCCACATCAGTAACTTGAAACGTTATTATTCCGACCAAAAAAACATCAAGTAAAAGTAGGTGGTATGACGTCATGCAAAGAAGAAATTGTTTCAAGCGAAGAAAGTAGAAAAGACATCAACAGAGAAGACTTGAAAAGTTAACAAACTGAGAAGTGAATTTCAACAACTCCTAGTAGGTTGGAAAAGACTCCTCAATACTAAGATCAGCTAGAAGCGCGTCGCGAGACCTAAAGTGAGCCTCATCCTACAACGTTGAGTTTATGAAGAGCCGGTTGATAGAGATATTGACAAATTGTGAAGGGGTAGATGTCGCTGTCATGATTGGCCGAGGCATGTTGCCTGTGACTGCATGTTAGATGTCTCAGCTATTCTTGTAAACGATTTGTGGTTCATGGTGGCATGCTCATTCCAAACCTCTTTTACTTGCTTTCATCTTAGATAGACCTTTACTATTATTGTTGTGCCAATACGGGGTGTATGATTAGTCCTCAAAATCATATCTACACCCATCAGGACTAAAATGTCCCAAAATGTATTATAGGACAACGTGACTAGTTGTTGTTTCTTCACTTTTAGCTTATAACATTGCTTTATTTGAAATTGTTTTTAGCGTATTTCCTCGCTCGCGTTTTCTAAAATATTTACTCTAAACGTGATTTGAGCATACACTGCTATTGTATGTTCAGTCTAAATTTTGCATGGTTGACTTGTTCATTGGATTAGAACAAACGTCACATAATCATTGTCTCACTACTGCAAGAGTGCGATTATGACACTTGTCTTCCGTTCAGTTGTGGGCTGCATCTTCTGACTAGTTACGTGAGTTTGGCCTGGAGCATACGTGTAGGTTGAAAAAGAAATGGTTGGATGCGGACTGTGAATAAGGGTTGGGCCACGGAAGGTTTTTTTTTTTACCACATATGGACTTTGGGCTAGTGAGTCTTAAATTTGGGTTCGTTTGAAAAATTTTGGTTCGTTTTTTAGTTCAAACGAACCCAAATTAAACCTACTAGTTCCTTCTTCCTTGCACGACTCACTCCTATTCTCTGTTCTGCCTCTTCTTGCTCTCTAAAACTTCTTTAAAGGCTATTGTTCACCGATTATTTGGGAGCATCTTCCTTAAAAGGATTGTGGCCACAGATGACCTATGTAGAAAATTTGTTTCCCCTTTCCTAAAACCTTTAGCGGACAACATACCCAAAACAGATGCGCTGACCAGACTGCGCTATACCTCGTCTCACCCCCCTGGAGCATATGGATCCACCCAATCGATGAACACTCAAACCAAACTCGCCCATCCTTTTTGGCACAGGAATGCGAGAACCAATCCGAGTAATCTACAGTGGGCAGACCCCTTAAAGAAACAAGCGAGAATGGCTAGGTTGATAGCAGGGTTAAAGAAAATGCGAGTATGAAAAGACGTATCACGTAACCGTCCCTGTAAGCAGCTTCATTCTTTCTTGATCTATGATCCAACTTTATGAAAAAATCAGTCTTTCGGCTGAAAGTGTGACTGTTGGGTATGGATAAGCAGGACCTCTTGGTTCGGGGAAAACTGGAGATGTTGGCTAAGAAAGCTAAGCAGGCAAGTACAGGACAGACAAAATGCACATACAAATTGATTGACATGATCCCTCTCCCTCTCTCATTGGCTAGTTGGCTAGTTGCACGATAAGCGGAAAAGTATACCAGGTAGGGAAAGAAAGGCTGCTCGATCTCCTGTAAAGCCAACCCTCAACGGCGAGCTCACTAGGCAATGCTGTAAGTCCGATAGAAGTCCAAAGTTTCGTCTACTACGGACTAGGATGCTCTTGGAGGAGCTAACATGAAATGAGAAATACATTTGATTACGGCAACTAATAGATAGCGAACTTTTTGGTAGAAACTGAATGATCCCTTGGCTCGGGTAAGAAAAGGAAAAGGTAGTCGTACTCCTACCTTTTCTATCGGACGATAGGAAGTTTGAGTTGAAAGATTGAATCACACCTGGTAAGAAAGGCGGGCTTAGCAGGTTTCTCCAAACGTATAAACAAAAAGAGGAAGCAACCGGTCCTAAAGAGGATACCGATACGCATACATTCTTGCATGGAAGAACCTAGCTGAACCAAATCAAGGGTCCTAACCTAGTCCGACTGACCTTGTTTGGCTGGCCCTCGCCCATTGTAACAAGGTCAACGCGTACGTGCTTTTTCCTTTCATTTAGTGAGATAGCTTACCAGCTCTTTCGGCTCATAGCAGCAGTATGAAAAGCGTAATCCTCATCCTGAGTCGAGTCTGCATTGCCATACGAATCGACATCGGCCAAACCAAGAGCTCCTATTTTTTCTTTAACGAAAGCGGATCTAACAGTTTCGATAAAACCAACCTCTTTTGAAGAAGGAGTCACTCTGCCTTGATCACCGTGGACATATGCAGCTCCCGCTTTACCTTTGCCTACCGTAAAAAGGAAAAGTTCCTTCACGATAGGTCCTCCCAGCTCCCGAACGTCTTTCTATCAATCGAGAGAGGTATAGAATAGTACAACAAACCAACAAGACAAGAATGGACTCATAAGATGCGCGGTCAGGGAAGTGATTTCATTTGTGTTATCCGCCAAGGAAATGATCAAGGAATTCTCTATACACGGCTGAGAGATGACCATATTGTTGCACATCCTGAATAAAGTACCGTAGGTAAGCGAAGCTTTTGAAAATGAAAGCATGTAGAACTCAGATCCACTTTCTCTTCGATTCGTAAACTTCGGATCTGATCTTCCTTTCGTCTCCGGGTGACTGAGAGAGAATTTAGGCCTGGCGTGCATCCAATTCGATCAACAATAAGGTACAAAGCAGATTGATTAAATGGGCTTGAAGTTCCATTATCGTTAGGTCGAAGATCTCTACTAGGTCTAGTGCACTTTGGTAATTGCGAATGTTGCCGTAATCAAATGTCTTTCTCATTCGATATTCTCTCTTACCAAGCACTCATACTTGCTAGGGTTGAGAAGACAGTCCGTGAGCTAATTGGGTTTCGAGATTGCGTATACGCGAAAAGAGCTCGCTTTCAACTTTCTCCTCGGCATTTTGTGCCCGGTTCTGGTTCAGGAAAGGGTCTGATCTCTTTCATTGGAGCACATTGATACCGAAGGAATCTTCGGAACCGGTGGAGAGGCTATGATGACTTCAGGCTATTCAAATAGCATGACTGATACCACAAACAAAGGGTATCTAAGTCACACTAGTGGAATAGCTTTTTCATAATAATTATCTCGATATATGATACCAAAAACCTGCCTGATGACTGATAAGGTAAGGGGTTTCAAAAGACAAAAGAATGACAATTCTACGTGTGATAGAAAAGGAGATCTTCTTTTTTTTTTTTTCAGTGTGCGCGGTTCGCCTGCCTTCCTGACCACGGATAGGCTATGGGTCTTTGCACTTCGGCCCCTGAGAATACCACATCAAGGTGATAGGATTCGAACCTATGGCTCTCTAAAACTTCATCGGTTACTTTGGCGCATCTTTCTTAAAAGGATTGTGACAACAGAAGACCTATGTGACGACAGCGGACAACATGCCTGCCTTCCTGACCACGGATAGACTACGGGGCTTTGTACTTCGCCTGAGAATAACACATCAAGGTAACAAGATTCGAACATATGGCTCCCTGAAACTTCTTCATCAAATGCCTTTGTACTAGATCTATAATTCTTAGTTGCTAGTCTATATATAAAAACTTCTTCATCAAATGCCTTTGTACTAGATCTATAATTCTTAGTTGCTAGTCTATATATAAAAACTTCTTCATCAAATGCCTTTGTAATAGATCTATAATTCTTAGTTGCTAGTCTATATATAAAATTTATATAAGTTGAAGCTGTACATTTGCCACACATTCCTTTGGGTTAGGCCCTTAGCCCTATGTGCATCGAACTTGAGACGTCTTGCACCCAAAGCAAGAATCATACAACTAGACCAAATGCCCTATTTTTTTTTTCTTTCAAAATTGTGCTTTTTTTCTTTTGGAGGGGCATTCCGAGAATCGAACTCGAGACCTCTTGCACCCAAAGCAAGAATCATACTAGACCAAATGGCCTTATTATGGAGTAAATATTAAGTTGTTTATGGAATGTATCATAATTATTTCATTTATTTTCTTTGTTAATGAAATCCATGAGTAATTATTATTATATCTTTTAGATCTAGATCGCTGTTAAATTATTTACATAGGGTTTGCGATAATTACTGTAGAGAGAAGAAAAAAGAATAGAAGTTAATTATGCAGAGAGAAGAAAAATAGTACTGTAGGGAGAAGAAAAAAGAATAGAAATTAATTACTTTACTGTAGAGTTAATTACTGTAGAGAGAAGAAAAAAGAATAGAAGTTAATTACTAAAATTACTGTAGAGAGAAGAAAAAAGAATAGAAGTAAAGTACACAAGTAAATGGAGAAGAAAAAGTTAATTACTAAAATTATGTAGAGTTAATTACTCTAGAGAGAAGAAAAATAGTATGTAGAGAGAAGAAAAAAGAATAGTTACTAAAATTACGGTAGAGTTAATTACTGTAGAGAGAAGAAAAAAGAAGAATAGAAGTTAATTACTAAAATTACTGTAGAGAAAAGAAAAAGAGAAGAAAAAAGAATAGAAGTAGAGTATACAAGTAAATGGAGAAAAAAAAAAGGATAGAAGTTAATTACTGTAGAATGAAAAAAGAATAGAAGTTAATTACTAAAATCACTGTTGAGAGAAGTAGAAGCTAATTACTAAAATTTGTGTAGAGAGAAGAAAAAAAATAGAAGTTAATAGAATAGAAGTAGAGTACACAAGTAAATGATATTAAGAGTATTATCATTAAATGATAATAGCTGAATTACTAAAAAAAAATAGAAGTTAATATAATAGAAGTGTTAATTACTAAAATTACTGTAGAGAGAAGAAAAAGAAAAGAAAAAAGAAAAAAAAAGAATAGAAGTAGAGTATACAAGTAAATGGAGAAGAAAAAAGAAGAAAAGTTAATTACTATTGAGAGAAGAAAAAAGAATAGAACTTAATTACTAAAATTACATAAGAGTAGAAGTTAATTACTAAAATTAGTGTAGAGAGAAGAAAAAATATTGAAGTTAATAGAATAGAAGTAGAGTACACAAGTAAATGTTGAAGTTAATAGAATAGAAGTAGAGTACACAAGTAAATGATATTAAGAGTATTATCATTAAATGATAATAGGTGAATTACTAAAAAAAATAGAAGTTAATAGAATAGAAGTAGAGTACACAAGTAAATGATATAGTTAATAGAATAGAAGTCGAGTACACAAGTAAATAATATATATAGTTAATAGAATAGAAGTAGAGTACACAAGTAAATGATATATATAGTTAACAGAATAGAAGTAGAGTATACAAGTATATGATATGTATAGTTAATAGAATAGAAGTAGAGTACACAAGTAAATGATATATATAGTTAATAGAATAGAAGTAGACTACACAAGTAAATGATATAAGTAAATGATATAGTTAATAGAATAGAAGTAGAGTACACAAATAAATGATATAGTTAATAGAATAGAAGTAGAGTACACAAGTAAATGATATAAGTAAATGATATAGTTGATAGAATAGAAGTAGAGTACACAAGTAAATGATATAGTTAGTTAATAGAATAGAAGTAGAGTACACAAGTAAATGATATAGTTAATAGAATAGAATAGAAGTAGAGTACACAAGTAAATGATATAGTTAATAGAATAGAAGTAGAGTACACAAGTAAATGATATAGTTAATAGAATAGAAGTAGAGTACACAAGTAAATGATATAGTTAATAGAATAGAATAGAAGTAAAGGATATAGTTAATAGAATAAAATAGAAGTAGAGTACACAAGTAAATGATATAGTTAATAGAATAGAATAGAAGTAGAGTACACAAGTAAATGATATAGTTAATAGAATAGAAGTAAAGTACACTAGTAAATGATATAGTTAATAGAATAGAATAGAAGTAGAGTACACAAGTAAATGATATAGTTAATAGAATAGAATAGAAGTAGAGTACACAAGTAAATGTTGTAGTTAATAGAATAGAAGTAGAGTACACAACTAAATGATATAGTTAATAGAATAGAATAGAATAAAAGTAAAGGATATAGTTAATAGAATAAAATAGAAGTAGAGTACACACGTAAATGATATAGTTAATAGAATAGAAGTAGAGTACATAAGTAAATGTAGTTAATAGAATAGAATAGAAGTAGAGTACACAAGTAAATGATGTAGTTAATAGAATAGAAGTAGAGTACACAAGTAAATGATATAGTTAATAGAATAGAATAGAATAGAAGTAAAGGATATAGTTAATAGAATAAAATAGAAGTAGAGTACTGAAGTAAATGATATAGTTAATAGAATAGAAGTAGAGTACATAAGTAAATGATATAGTTAATAGAATAGAATAGAAGTAGAGTACACAAGTAAATGATATATATAGTTAATAGAATAGAATAGAATAGAATAGATTAGATGTAATAGCCCATAAATAAATAAATAAAATATATAGTTAAAATTATAATAATAATTAATTAATTAATTAAAATTAAAATTAAAAAAAAAAAAAAAATCTTTCCCCACCTCTCTCCACTAACCTCTCCTCCCTTCCCACAATTATCTCACCCATCTTATGCCAACCGCAAAGAAAGAAAGAAACAACATCAGATTTGAGAAGAAGTTAAGCAGATGATAGATTTAGAGATTTTTGTCAGTTATTACTGTAAAATTCTATCTGGATTTCCTTTTCCTTTATAGTTATGGTATAAGAAATTAATTTAGGTCAAATCTCCTTTCATATTTTACCAGATCTTGTAATAATCAGATCTATGTTCAATTAATTAGATTTTTTTTAGCATCGGAGGTTAGAGGAAATAAGGTTAGAATCAATAAAATTTTACTTGGCAGGTTAATAAATTTGTAACCGAATTAAAATGGGCCAATAATATCTGTTTACAGAATGAAAATAAACATAGAGTTAGAGTAATATCTTATTTACAGATGTTTATAGAACTGATAATCTATTTACATGATGGGAATAAAAATAATTACAAAGAGGGATGAGGGAAAATTGAGGGAATTTGTTAAACAGAATTTAAAAATATAACAGTAAATATCAGAGGGCATGAAACTCCATTGAATTCTGTGTAACAATAAATATCAGAATTTTAACAAGGTAAATTAGAGAAATGATTGTATAGAGTTCAAACTTGAAACTGATGTCATGGGCTCACATAGGTTGACTTGGATTTCAAAGGACGGAATCAAACTTTCAGTAAGGATATATACGTGACATCGACTTAAGCTAGCCAGGTAAGTGACCTTACTATCGACATGGTTATATTTGATGTTGACACGTGCCCTGTGGTTCTGCACGTGTCATATATATTGATATGTGTAAATTGTCTATGGATCGATATGCTTCCTATATGTTATGTTGTGTTATTATATGTGATTTGTATGATAATAATTATGGTACGACGTGTTCAAGGATATGTTTGAGATAGGATACGAGAAGGATGCACAAAACAAAATGTAACGATAGAAGTAAGTTACGTTCATGAAACGTTAAGGTCAGGCTACATACCGGAGTGCTATGGATATGATAGATTGATGAAAGAACACGGTTAGGTTATGGGTAGAAAGGGATAGGTTTGTGATGGATTGATAGAACGATAGTGTTATGGTAAGTTAGAGAACGATATAAGGGTTTATGTTATGACCTGTTTATGATATGGTACATTGTATGCTAGATTATTGTGCTTAAGTACGAAATCATGTGAACGTGAATGTATGTTATGCATGCTGCTTAGTTGTTGTGATATGAATGCATGTGACGATGTGTGGCCTTTGTACGATTATGGCTTGTTATATGAGTATTGGAATGTAACTGAATGAATTGTATGACATGAAATACGGTAAATTGCATGATACATAACCCCGCTAGGAATATGTATGATATGTAACAAAATGAGAATGAGAATGACATGTAAGCATGTACATAACCCCGCTAGGAATATGTATGATATGTAACAAAATGAGAATGAGAATGACATGTAAGCATGAAAATAACCCCGCTAGGAATATGTATGATATGTAACAAAATGAGAATGAGAATGACATGTAAGCATGAAAACGTGACCGCTAGGAATATGTATGATATGTAACAAAATGAGAATGAGAATGACATGTAAGCATGAAAACGTGACACGGAGGAATATGTATGATATGTAACAAAATGAGAATGAGAATGACATGTAAGCATGAAAACGTGACACGGGGTTGTGTTCATTAAATGATGACTGTAGGACTAGTGGGACCTCATGCATATTGTGTGATCATGCATTTGGGGGATACCCCTATCCCATCACGAGGGTACGAACGCGTACATCCAAATGGCAGGAGACCGATCGTTATGCTCCACATAGCGCTGCCGTGACGGTTCTAGTTTTAACGGGTCCCAGTGGGCCCCTAGAGCATGCCCACCGGCTAGGGACAGTGGCCCAGCGGTGTGCGAACTAGCTGGTGAGCCCATACTCGCACGTATGGGCTGCGTGTAGAGTATATGGTACACGTCCACGATTACCTGTTAGAATTACACCGTTGGGAAAACGAAATGAAACGAAACGAAACGAAAAAAAAAAACGGAACGAAACGAAATGAAACGAAAGATAGGTTCCATCATTTCATTGCATGTGATTGTTGCATTTAACCCTAATAGTGGGGTCACTTACTGAGTATTTCTTTAAATACTCAAGCTATGTGCTACTACATTTTTCAGGTTAAGACATGGCATTCCTGTACGGCTGATGACGGCATCGCAACTCGAGATCATGGCACATGCATAGGATAGTGGCATTTATTTTCTTAGATTTAGGATAGAATAGGATGTTTTAACTTAAACGTTTATTTATTTTATTTCGAGTCTTTTGTTGTGTCATTTTAAAGATGTTTTCGAAACACGTAAGTCCATGGCTGTGTTTTAAGATAAAGGTTACGTTTTATGGAAATTAAATGAAGTTTTCCGCATTCAATGGTTATGATATGTATATAGTAGCGACCTTAAATTAAGTAGAAAATTTTGGGTCGTTACAATAGAATAGAAGTAGAGTACACAAGTAATGATATAGTTAATAGAATAGAATAGAATAGAAGTAGAGTACCCAAGTAAATGATATAGTTAATAGAATAGAAGTAGAGTACACAAGTAAATGATATAGTTAATAGAATAGAATAGAAGTAGACTACACAAGTAAATGATATAGTTAATAGAATTGAATAGAATAGAAGTAGAGTACACAAGTAAATGATATAGTTAATAGAATAGAATAGAAGTAGACTACACAAGTAAATGATATAGTTAATAGAATTGAATAGAATAGAATAGAAATAGAGTACATGATATGAACCAAGAGACATCAATCATACAATATGCTTCAATGAAGATGTGAAGAAAAGGTTGTCAAAATTATCAAAAGATGTTTCAATTCATGCTACATTGAAAAAGAATAAAGTTTGATTGTTGTAAATTTTGGGTGGGTTATAATTTAGAGTTATTGTGTTTTAAGACTTTTTATTTAATTTCGGTTACATTTACATAATGGCTAATTATGGTCATAAAGTGTGAATGTTACAACTTTTGGAATGCCTTTAATAGTTTCATTTTGAGGCTATATGATAAGATAAAGAATCAATACAAGGGGAATAAGATTCGGATTACCTTGTTGATCGAATATCTCAAGCCAAGAACACTTTGTTTGAGATTCGAATCACTCCAGAAGCAAGATCGATCATGTCTAGCTTCAATGATTCTTGTTGATCAAATATCTCAAACACTTGTTTGAGATTCAAATCACTCCACAAGCAAGACTGATCATATCGAGCTTGAATGATTCTACATGCAACCTAAACTACATAGAGTTGCAAAGAAACTTAGCCATTGGCTAAAGAAAAGCACAAATGCTTCTTTTGATATATCTTCTAAGTCTGATTACAAATACAACATAGATGGCTTTATATAACCTCAAAATGAAACTATTAAAGGCAATCCAAAAGTTGTAACATTCACACTTTATGGCCATAATTAGCCATTATGTAAATGTAACCGAAATTAAATAAAAAGTCTTAAAACACAATAACTCTAAATTATAACCCACCCAAAATTTACAACAATCAAACTTTATTCTTCTTCAATGTAGCATGAATTGAAACATCTTTTGATAATTTTGACAACCTTTTCTTCACATCTTCATTGAAGCATATTGTATGATTGATGTCTCTTGGTTCATATCATTCTCCACTTCTTCAAGAGGATTCGTCCTCGAATCTATTTGTGAAACTTTGCTGCAAAAAATAAGTTATGGAAATACGTAGGACCTCACAACACTCTTTCACGAGTATATGCTCAAGGAATTTTAGGCCACTCTGTTTGCACTCATTTACACAAATGAAGCTCTCATTCTCACCTCTCAAAATTTTAAATAGAGCAAAGATTGAATTTTGAACTTTGGGTCGATTAAAAACTAAAAAGATGAAAATAAATAAAAATTAAATTGAGAAGAAACGCAAAGGAAACATATATCCGATCTTGAGCCTGAAGCTCTGATACCAAATGATAAGATAAGGAATCAATACAAGGGGAATAAGATTCGGATTACCTTGTTGATCGAATATCTCAAGCAAAGAACACTTTGTTTGAGATTCGAATCACTCCACAAGCAAGATTGATCATGTCGAGCTTGAATGATTCTACATGCAACCTAAACTACATAGAGTTGCAAAGAAACTTAGCCATTGGCTAAAGAAAAGCACAAATGCTTCTTTTACTATATTTTCCCAGTCTGATTACAAATACAACATAGATGGCTTTATATAGCCTCAAAATGAAACTATTAAAGGCATTCCAAAAGTTGTAACATTCACACTTTATGGCCATAATTAGCCATTATGTAAATGTAACCGAAATTAAATAAAAAGTCTTAAAACACAATAACTCTAAATTATAACCCACCCAAAATTTACAACAATCAAACTTTATTCTTCTTCAATGTAGCATGAATTGAAACATCTTTTGATTATTTTGATAACCTTTTCTCCACATCTTCATTGAAGCATATTGTATGATTGATGTCTCTTGGTTCATATCAGCTAGGTTCAACCATCATTTCATGTGTTACAAGCTGATTCGTTTGAGTCAAGACCATTTGGAGATTCAAAAGTAAATATTTGCATGGTTGAAGTAGTGGATGAAGTTGCAAGCATCATTTTATGAGTGGTTAGAAAACTTTATTTATTATTTTAATTTCATTAAGTTTGTAATTCTCAAATTGACTCCATCTTCTGTGGAGATTTAAAGGGATCGAGATTAAATCACGGCCACTAACTTCTTTTGCTGGGAGACTATAAATACCCACAAATTATTATGTAAAAGCATAATTGTGATCAATGAAATTGATCTCTAAAGTTGAGACGATCCCCTTATAGAAATCTGAGCATATCTTCGTCATTTCTAAGTTTCATGCAATTCTTGTGGTAGATTGTTGAGTCATTCAATCAAGCCTTGATCAAGTTCGATTCTGAAGTGACTCAATTTAGAAAAAGGTTCCAAATCTTGTTTCTCAATCTTGGATCTCATCATCTAATTCTAGCCTTTATCTCTTGGTTGATCCAAATTTTGTACAAGAAGATGTTAATTTCTTTAATACAAGGGTTCTTGCTTCTACAAAAGCTTGGCTCGTTGGGCTGAAGATTACGGTTGGTCTATCATCCTTCAACGGGATCTTCTATCCCCATGACTTGCTCTGATGCGGTTGTTCTTCTAACGCCGATGACACGTCCAGTTGTCGAGATTGGTAATGTGAGTTTGTAACCCATCCATTGAGGTTCTTGGAATGATTCTATAGCTTATCATTTCCATGTTGTGAGTTGGATCATGGGTCTTGGACGAAGGAATCCTTGATTTACCGCCCTTTGAGTTGAAGGAAGTGTCATAAGGCTAATTTTTTTTCAATTTTATTGATTTTTTTTAGTGATTTTATTTTATTTTATTTCAATTTTGTCACACTCACTCATGTGCTCATCTCAATCATTTCAGCCTGGTTGGCGTTCAATAAGAGAGACTTTGGAAATAACATGTAACTATTCAACTGGATTATCACATTAACAATTTTAATCAAATAAAGCGACATTAACCATTTGAATCACCTCAACCCCACTTGTTGAACTTGACCAAATGTCTATAACATAACACTAACAAAGGTACAAAGTAACACTAACAAAGATACAAAGTTCATAAAAGTCTTTTTAATCTAAAATACCATTGAACTTGACCATTATAGTGCCTCTCAAACGTAGGTAAAGTTTAAATTCGGGTCTCCTTGTCAAACTCACTCGGGGGCTCATCTTAACCATGATGGTGTTCAACAAGAGAGACCTCGAAAATAGCCGGAGTATCGCATTAACCATTTGAATCACCTCAACTCCACTTGTTGAAATTGAAACAAATATCTATAACATAACACTAACATAGGTACGATGTTCATAAAAGTCTTTTTAATCTAAACTTGACCATTAAAGTGCCCCTCAAAATGAGATAAAGTTTAAATATTGATAAGCGCCTACAATGCTGGAATTTTCAAAGCTAGAGGTCCTTCTAGAATCCTTGCAAAACGCTCACAGAGAAAGCTAACTTAACGGATTGATTCCAACCAAGAGCTGGTTAGAAGATGAATGACTCTTAGATCGAACTTGGAATCTATGATGGTCACTCTTAGATACCAAAACAATTCACTTCAGAATTAGCTTGATCAAAACTAATTCAATGAATCGGTTTAAACATCAAACCTAAAGCGCATTTTTACTCATTTTCTCTTCTCTTAAATATCAAAATCTTAAATAAAAGGAAGAGCTCTCTAAACTATTGATATGAACCAAGAGACATCAATCATACAATATGCTTCAATGAAGATGTGAAGAAAAGGTTGTCAAAATTATCAAAAGATGTTTCAATTCATGCTACATTGAAGAAGAATAAAGTTTGATTGTTGTAAATTTTGGGTGGGTTATAATTTAGAGTTATTGTGTTTTAAGACTTTTTATTTAATTTCGGTTACATTTACATAATGGCTAATTATGGCCATAAAGTGTGAATGTTACAACTTTTGGAATGCCTTTAATAGTTTCATTTTGAGGCTATATAAAGCCATCTATGTTGTATTTGTAATAAGACTTAGAAGATATATCAAAAGAAGCATTTGTGCTTTTCTTTAGCCAATGGCTAAGTTTCTTTGCAACTCTATGTAGTTTAGGTTGCATGTAGAATCATTCAAGCTCGACATGATCAATCTTGCTTGTGGAGTGATTCGAATCTCAAACAAGTGTTTGAGATATTTGATCAACAAGAATCATTGAAGCTAGACATGATCGATCTTGCTTCTGGAGTGATTCGAATCTCAAACAAAGTGTTCTTGGCTTGAGATATTCGATCGACAAGGTAATCCGAATCTTATTCCCCTTGTATTGATTCCTTATCTTATCATTTGGTATCAGAGCTTCAGGCTCAAGATCGGATATATGTTTCCTTTGCGTTTCTTCTCAATTTGATTTTTATTTATTTTCATCTTTGTAGTTTTTAATCGACCCAAAGTTCAAAATTCAATCTTTGCTCTATTTAAAATTTTGAGAGGTGAGAATGAGAGCTTCATTTGTGTAAATGAGTGCAAACAGAGTGGCCTAAAATTCCTTGAGTGTATACACGTGAGAGAGTGTTGTGAGGTCCTTTGTATTTCCATAACTTATTTTTTGCAGCAAAGTTTCACAAATAGATTCGAGGACGAATCCTCTTGAAGAAGTGGAGAATGATATGAACCAAGAGACATCAATCATACAATATGCTTCAATGAAGATGTGAAGAAAAGGTTGTCAAAATTATCAAAAGATGTTTCAATTCATGCTACATTGAAGAAGAATAAAGTTTGATTGTTGTATATTTTGGGTGGGTTATAATTTAGAGTAATTTAGAGTTATTGTATTTTAAGACTTTTTATTTAATTTCGGTTACATTTACATAATGGCTAATTATGGCCATAAAGTGTGAATGTTACAACTTTTGGAATGCTTTCATTTTGAGGCTATATAAAGCCATGTTTGTTGTATTTGTAAGGGAGACTTAGAAGATATATCAAAAGAAGCATTTGTGCTTTTCTTTAGCCAATGGCTAAGTTTCTTTGCAACTCTATGTAGTTTAGGTTGTATGTAGAATCATTCAAGCTCGACATGATCAATCTTGCTTGTGGAGTGATTCGAATCTCAAACAAGTGTTTGAGATATTTGATCAACAAGAATCATTGAAGCTAGACATGATCGATCTTGCTTCTGGAGTGATTCGAATCTCAAACAAAGTGTTCTTGGCTTGAGATATTCGATCGACAAGGTAATCCGAATCTTATTCCCCTTGTATTGATTCCTTATCTTATCAACTATTCTTTTTTGCCCCAAAGAGTTAAGGAAGCATCTTGAGGCTAGTTTCACATAGTATCATTGTCTTTGAGATAACAATTCTTTTCTATTTTATCTAAATTCTTTAAATATGGGTTCATTTCCAAATGCATGCTAACACCCTTATTGTTGAATAAATGACATAAAACTAGTTTCACATAGTAACGTTGCCTTTTGCTCCTATTGGTGGAAGGATAATAGGTCGATTATACCTATAGGGTAGTTTTAAGCGTGACAACCAGACTAATTTCTTTTTAGTTAAAAATTAGAATTATAACAATCTGCCTAAAACCCTCGTACTAATTTTGCTTCATTTCTAAATGCAGGCAGACAAAGTAGAAAAACGAAAACGGGTAAATTGTAAACTCAAACATTTCAAAGAAATAAATAAGTTTTGATGGTACGAATGCTAACCAGAAAAAAATCAACCAAATTTATTCAAACATAGAAAACTTCATGTCTCCATTTTGTAAAGCCAATAAACCAAAGGGCCTAATATAGTAGAGAAATAAAAAAATGTTATCCTCACCTGTGTTGTGGTGTGCCATAAGTAATTAATGGATGTTGACTTTGACCAATTCCTACTATTTTTTTTCTATATTTTGAAACTATTTTAAGCACTTTTCTCTTGTACTCCTTATCATTTTACCTTTTAAGGTTGTAAATACATGTGCATTGGTCACTATTATAATTATCAGTCAACTAAGTTAAGTGGAAATAAATTTTGAAGATGAAATTAAAGTATTAATTTTGATGTCATCTTTATCTGAGTTTTGAGATTATTGTTATTAATGAGATTCAATCTAATGCCATTAGTAATTCACAATGATAATATTCAAAATCCTCGACAAAAAAGAATGGTCAACATAAGATATTTGAAACAAATAAATATTTTGTCCTTTGTGATATATCAAATCACTAATTTGAAATTCCTTAATAATAAACCTGAAGTTTTACAACGTTTATAGAGAAAAGTTCCTTAAATAGAAGTTTTATTAGATACTTGTAAGCATTTAGAGATCAACTAGACACAAAGCTAAACATTCTAAAAAAAATTAGGGGTTTAACTTTTAAGTTAACGTAATTTAAGAAACTTATGATTTTTATATTATCAAGAGTTTAATTGAGCTTGGTCGATTCAATCTAGTGGACCCAAGAATTGAACCGAACCAAACCAACTAGTTAGTAACATGATTTAGTGGAAGCATTTTCACGCAAAGTAGAAGCAATAATGGAGTGTTTGAAATAATATGGTTTTCACCCCTTGTTTCTCGAGTGAATATTGAAATAATATAGTTTTCATATTAAGTTTTGCATGGAAGAAAGAAAGACTGGGATGTAAAGTATTATTTTAATTTGTTTGCAATATACAACAATATATAAATTAACTATAAGAAATATATATAATTACATGTTCTCCAAGAGCTTCAATCAACACGGGAGGGGTACTTCTGCAACCACTCTAAAGGTGCTCAAGATCACAATGAGTTAGATAAAACAGCTCTAGAACTTTGAATCCAATAACTTGAGTTTGACTCGTGATAGGATCTCCCTTCTTGTGGAATCTGCATAAAATAGGAAAACCATTCCAAAAATAAATTTTTACAAGGGGTTCTATGGTGTAGTGGTTAGCACTTCGGACTAAGAAATGACCTTGATGCGAAAACACAGAATAAGGAACGACAATATCAGACATTTTAAAACAAAAGGCATTCGATGCAAAAACACAAATTTTCTTGAGGCATAAGGTGTAACATTCTTACATTCTTGAGAAAAGGCATTCGATGCAAAAACACAAATTTTCTTGAGGCATAAGGTGTAACATTCTTACATTCTTGAGTTATTCCGAACAGGAAGAAGATGCGCATTTTTCGCAGGTTACAAGAAAGGGCTAGGGATTTATTTGATAACTTGATTTATTTGATAGCCGATTCCCCAATTTAATTTTGAAACCTATTTCCTTCAATTTGGCACGCTTTCGAGGTTATTTTTCTTCGTGGTCTTCTATGGAAGCATTCCTTGGAGGTGCAAAAACTGATTGGAATCATTCTTGCTCGACGAGTCATCATGTATCCTCGGATTGGATTTTAAAATTTTTCTTGAAGTTCTTCAATGGCGGATTGATTTGGGGGAATGGTTTCTGGGCACCTTCAGCACTCTATTCCTTCATAGAACTTGTGAGTAATCTTGTAGAGAAACGATAGGAATAAGTTTGAAGAGAATTGGTGGAGGATTGCTCTCGAATTTGGAAGAAATTAGAGAGTAGGAGACCCATAATCTAAACGCTTATTGCCTTCGATTGGGGGATCGACCTTTCTCGATTATTATTCCATATTGTTGCTCCTACTTTAGACTTTATAGGAGGAGCTTAAAGCGACATCGAGAGCTCCAGATTCTTCGTTATTTAGAAGTTTGAAGAGAAATGGTGGAGGATTGCTCTCGAATTTGGAAGAATTCTGAGAGTAGGAGACCCACAATCTAAATGCTTATTGGCTTCGATTGGGGAATCGACCTTTCTCGATTCTTATTCCGTATTGTTGCTCCTACTTACTTCCGAGTTTATAGGAGGAGCTTAAACGACATTGAGAGCTCCAGATTCTTCGTTATTTAGAAGTTTGAAGAGAAATGGTGGAGGATTGCTCTCGAATTTGGAAGAATTCTGAGAGTAGGAGACCCACAATCTAAATGCTTATTGTCTTCGATTGGGGAAGCGACCTTTCTCGATTCTTATTCCGTATTGTTGCTCCTACTTACTTCCGAGTTTATAGGAGGAGCTTAAACTGACATTGAGAGTGTAATAGCCCAAAAATAAATAAACAAATAAAAAATAGTTCAAATCATAATAATAATAATAATTAATTAATTAATTAATTAAAATTAAAAAAAAAATCTTTGTTAGCATCGGAAGTTAGAGGAAATAAGGTTAGAATCAATAAAATTTTAGTTGGCAGATCAATAAATCTGTAACAAAATTAAAATTGGCCAATAATATCTATTTACAGAATGAAAATAAATATAGAGTTAGAATAATATCTTATTTATAGATGTTTACAGAGCTGATAATCTATTTACATGATGGGAATAAAAATAATTACAAAGAGGGAGGAGGGAAAATTGAGGAAATTTGTTAAACAGAATTTAAAAATATAACAGTACATATCAGAGGGCATGAAACTCCATTGCAAATATCAGAATTTTAACAAGGTAAATTAGAGAAATGATTGTATAGAGTTCAAACTTAAAACTGATGTCATGAGCTCACATAGGTTGACTTGGATTTCAAAGGACGGAATCGAACTTTCAGTAAGGATATATACGTGACAACGACTTAAGCTAGCCAGGTAAGTGACCTTACTATCGACATGGTTATATTTGATGTTGACACGTGCCCTGTGGTTCTACACATGTCATATATATTGATATGTGTGAATTGTCTGTGGATCGATATGCTTCCTATATGTTATGTTATGTTATTATATGTGATTTGTATGATAATAATTTGTTGGTGTTAATATAACATATGCAGAAGCAATTTGGATCTTAGGCACTTCTAGAACATCAATTATTGTAAATAACTAGCATGTTCATAAGTATTAAAACTTAATGAGTTTAAATACTAACCTCTTGTAGTTCAAACTCCTTTTGCCTCACGAACCGGTTTCGAACCACCACTAGTGTCTTCTCCACTATCCTTCGGCCTTAGAACGGGATTGTGGAATTCGGTGAGTGACTAAACTTGGGAGGGATTTTGTATATGTGAAGAGAGTGTTTGTGAGAGGTTTTTCTCAAGATTTTTCACCAAGATAAAGAAGACCTTCCATTTATCATGATCACTCTATTTAAAGAGTCATGTTTGCATGTTCATGCAAACTTGAGATCACCAAATTTTGACACTTAAAATTTCACTCAAATGTTTGGGATTATGTGGCAAGCATGCATGTTTGAGTTAACCAAATTTTGACACTTAAAATTTCACTCAAATGTTTGGGATTATGTGGCAAGCATGCATGTTTGAGTTAACCAAATTTTGACACTCAAAATTCCACTCAAACTTGTGGGGTTTATTTGGCAAATATGCAAGTTTGGTTAAACCAAATTTTAACACCTCAAAATTCCACTAACATGGATTTTTCCATTAGATGAAAGTCAACATTTTGACTTTCATCATATTAATTCAACAATTAATTTGAATAATGAGTTTCAAATTAAAGTAACATTAAATGATTAATTAAACTATTTAATTAATATTTAATATTAATTCAAATGTCAATCCCAATAAATTCCGACACATAATTGATTAAGATATTTAAATCTTATTTAAATATCTCAGATTCTCTCTTTTTGTTTAATTCGTAAATAAAACAAAATTGCGGTTAAATATATCGTATATATGTAACGCATATTCCCTAATTTGAATTCGAACACTTCGAACTCACTCGTCACACTGTTCTATGGTTTAGTACGATATGAGCTAGCAGAGGAATCTAATGGACCTATAGATCATGAGCTCCAACGATCCAAGATTAACCGGTTAAACTCATTAACCTGGTTAACCAACATTCGTTATGATAAGCGCCTACAATGCTGGAATTTGCAAAGCTAGAGGTCCTTCTAGAATCCTTGCAAAACGCTCACAGAGAAAGCTAACTTAACGGATTGATTTCAACCAAGAGCTGGTTAGAAGATGAATGACTCTTAGATCGAACTTGGAATCTATGATGGTCACTCTTAGATACCAAGACAATTCACTCTAGAATTAGCTTGATCAAAACTAATTCAATGAATCGGTTTAAACATCAAACCTAAAGCAAGATTTGAAAAAGAATAACACCAAAAGGGTATCAAGAAAACACAAAGGTTTTTTCTGTATTCAACCAAAATCCTCAAACATGAGTATTACATGCCTTTAAATAGGCCCAAAAGATAACCCTAACAAAATAAAGTTCAGCTACCAACCTCTAATAAATGCTAATAAATGCTATTAAATATAAATTAAAAAAATAAGACATTAATAAATTTCCTTAATTGGTAATTCAACTACCAAAGGCAAGTCTTCTAATTACTTTCCAATATCAGCCACTCCATTATTTTCTTGATTTGAATCTTGAATCTTCTTTGTATTGCTTCTTGTAATTGCCCGTTCGGGTACATGGAAGTGATCAGTTGTTGGATTCATATCATCCCCCCTTTCTTTAAAAGGATTTGTCCTCAAATCAAATTCTTCGTTCTTTCCGGACAAGAACTGAATATTGTTTTTTTTTTCTCACTTTTTTTTTCTCACCTTTACCTTAGTTTCTTCTCTCCACGGTTGTTCTTCATATTCTTTTCTTTTCTTCTCCAATTTCAATTGGTCACAATGTACATCATATGGAGACAATGGAAGTAAAGTAAATTTCTTCCCACACAAGGTAAAAGTATACTTGTTCATCAAACCATCAAATGTTACCTTTCTATCATATTGCCAAGGTCGACCGAATAAGATGTCCCCGCATGCATTGGTACGACATCACAAAGAACTTCATCTTTATATCTTCCAAGAGTAAAAGAAATAAGAGCTTGGGAGTTCACCTTAATTTCTTCTTTGTTTGTTAACCAATGAAGTTTGTATGGTTTTGGATGGGGATGGACAGAAAGTTGAAGTCTTTTTACAAGAAAGCTGCTTACCACATTTGTGCAGCTTCCACTATCAATCACCAAGCTGCATGGGTTTCCTTTGACCAAACATCTTGTGTGGAACAAGTTTTCCCTTTGATCTTCAAATTTCTTTTCCTTGATTTGAACATTGAGTACCCTTCTTGTGATCAAAGATATGGAATTACCTTATTCAACATACTCATCAACATATGCTGCGATTTCTTCCACAGGCTGTGAGTCATGATCCTCACATTCATCATCTGAATCAAGTATACCATTCCTTATCACCAGAACTTTTTTATTAACACACTCTTTGCTCATGTGTCCAAACCCTTTGCACTTCCAACATTGAATAGAACTAGACTTCTCCTTTACCGTCTTTGAAGCTTCATTCTTTTTACCAATGGAACTCTCAGCCTCCACTCTTTTAGCAGCCACAAACTTTTCTTTTGGTGACATTGATTCATTTCTATTCACAAAACTATCCTTGTTCCAAGTTTTAGAATTTGAAAAGGTGTTAGTTCGTGATGTGTACCTTTTTGAATGCTCTTTTTCTTCCTTCAATTGGTCTTCAATTTTGAGAGCATAATGATACATGTCTTCCAGATATGGTGGTGGATTTCTGTCAACAAGATGAGCAATTTCTCGATTCAAACCTCCAAGGAATCTAGACATGGTATCTTCTTCTTCTTCTCTAACATTTGCTCTTTCCATCATAGTTTCCATCTCTTGATAATATTCCGCCACACTTTTTGTTCCTTGCCTCAAACCTTGCAATTTAGTTTTCAAATTTCTTTCATAATGTTTTGGAACATACCTTTTTCTCATGGCTTCTTTAAGTTCTTCCCATGTCTCTATTGGATCCTCCTCTTTTCTTCTTTTCTCGGATTTGAGATGTTGATACCGATCACCAGCATGATTGGTAAATTCGGCAATAGCAAGTCTCATCTTCTTATTTTCACTATAGGTGTTGCAATCAAACACATGCTCTATCTTTCTTTCCCACTACAAGTATGCCTCAGAATCTGCCGTTCCACAAAAGGGCGGGATTTTGAGTTTAACTCCTCATCTCTATCTTCATGTACTCTTTCCATCCTTCTAGGTTGCATAATAGTTGCATGGTTATTTCTTCCTCTCCATCTAACATCAACTTGTCTTTCTTGTACTACTATACCTTCATCTTCTTGTAATGTTCGTTCTTGTCTTTGTTGTTGCGTCCTTCTTTCTTGTCTATCTTCCATCATCATTTTCATCATACCTTGAATTGCTTGAAGAATGGTTGTATTAAGATCTGGTACTGGTGGTACTCCTTCTCCATTATGTGACATTTTGTTATCAATAATATGGACCAAATACTCCTTCTACTGATTCTTCTTTTTTTTTTTTTTTTTTTTTT